>NC_041233.1:84223589-84293859 GCF_002837175.3 Physeter macrocephalus
GGGGGCGGGGAAGGGGAATGAGGGGGTGGGGAAGGAATGAGGGGGCGGGGGAGGGGGCGAGGTTGGGGGGCCCCCCACTGTGCTATAGGATGCATGCAGGCCCAGCGTTCAGGTGCAGGCCAGACGCCCCGGTGCAGAGCTGCCAGGGTGAGGGAGACACCAGGGACACCCACATTTGGGGTGGGGTGGGATGGGTCCGTCCTGCCCTCGGACCAGGACCAGCCGTGTGCCTGCCCTTCCTCTCCCACCCGTTCTTTGCAAAGGGCGGCCGCCCCTCCTCGGGCCTGTCCCCGAAGTCCCTGTCTCTGTCCTTCCCTGCGGGCCCTGGGCAGGGCTGCTGCTGCCCTTTCCTTCCTTCCATAGCCCACAGCGCCCTCCTTGATGCGGATATGATTCGAGACCTGTCTGCTACCTCAGTTCTTACTGAGGTCAGGTGAGCTCTAAATATCTTGTTTCTGTTTTTTAAGCGTAGGTGGTGGGTTTGTGAACCAGCCAGAAGCAGAAGCACTTACCAAGAGGCTCTCCTCCCAGTAGTAGGCGGGACGCAGGGGGTCTGCGCGCACGGCCAGCAGGTGCAGGGCCTTCCCGGCCAGACCCAGGAGCTGGGCGCGGAGCTCCACGCAGCCGGCGCACAGTGGCTGTAGGCTCCCCAGCTGGGCCAGCACGGTGTGCGCCAGGGTCCGCTTCAGGGTGAACCACTTCTTCGGGGACACAGACCGCCTCAGTTACCCCGCCCCTGCCCCGGAAACGCAACAGGCCCACCGCCCTGCCCCTCCCCACCGGGACCCACCCTCTAACACCCCATGCATTGTGGTGAGGGTCTCCAAGGCTCAGGTGTTGGGAGGGTCTCAAGTCTGCTGATAGAACCTTAATTTGAGGCTGACTGACAAGGACATGAGTTTGTATGCAGTTCCATTTGAGGACTAATTTGATCCATTTAGAGTTACATCAAATTAATTTGATTTATACTTCATGAAATCTAAGACAAGGTCTAAAATGCCGGGACATGTTTCCCTAAAACAAATATTTTGCTGACGTAACTTATTTTCTTAATAGACTGCAGTTGACCTTTATGGACGCCTTACTGTGACGACATAATCGTCAGAGCAAACTCGCGCCTTGGGAAGGGAAGCCGTCTGTGCACAGGGGGCCTCCCCGCAAGTACGACCCCGCTTTCATTAACCAATTCGACGGGGCCTTTCTGAGGCCCACCGAGCTGCCGGGGGCTGCCGGGAGCTGCCGGGAGCTACCGGGGCAGGGAACCCACTCTGGTCAGAGACCTCAGGGGGAGGCCCGTGAAACTTGGCCTCCTGGCCTCCCACTGGCTGGTCTGCACGCCAGGCACACGGAGGTGGAGACCCCACCACAGCATGACAGCCCCCGTTGGTGGGGAGCCCCGGGGGCCCAGTGAGTGTCCGTGGACGGTTACCAGGCCGACAGAAGTGTAGTCACTGGGGCTCCGCAGGTAGTCGGCCAGCAGCTTGTCCACGGAGCCCCGAGCCAGCCGCCGCTCCAGGGTCTCCTCCCACGTGAGCTGGAGCGTGTCCAGACACACCTCCACGAGGCTGAGCTTGAGGTGCGCCAGCCTCCTCATCAGAGGGGTGCTGACGTTCTGTAACTGAGACGCGCGCGGGCAGTCACGCCACGGCCGCTCCCGCCAAGGCTCAGCCTCCAGCCAGTCAGCCCCGACAGGCGCGCGTTCTGACCCATGAAGATGACGGCTGCGCCCTCGCCCCCAAACCCCCTGCCACCTCCTCCTCAACCTCCTCCTTCTTAGGCAAACATGTGGCTACTTTCTGGGTCTACAAGTTAGCTTGCACTTTCTCGGATTTTACATAAATGGAATCGTATAGCATGTACTCTCTGCCTGGCGTGCTTCCCTCAGCGTGGTTATGTTAGGGTCCATCCACGTTGTTGCCTGTATGTGAATCCCTTCGTACAGCTGAGCAGCGTTCTGTCGTGTCGATGCGCCAGTGTGTTTACCCACTCGCAGTCTGGGGCGGTTACAAATACCACTGCTGTGAGCGTTCACGCACACGTCTGTGCGTGAACACGTGCTTTCCTGTCTCTTGGGTAAGCAGCTAGGCGCGGGATGGCCGGGGCCGACGGCGGGCCTGTGCTTACCTCTTCAGGAAACTGCCAAGCCATTTTGCAAGGTGGCTGCACACGTTGTGTCCCTATGGGCAGCGTAGGAGAGTCCCAGTTCCTCAGGTTGTTGCTAATATTCAGTGTGGTCGGTCCTTCAAGTTGTAACCATGTTAACAGGTGGGCGGTGGTTTTTCACTGTGGTTATAATCGGCGTTTCCCTGACTCGCTAATAACGTTGGCCACCTTTTCACCTGATTATCTACCATCCACATATTTTCTTTGGAGAAATGTCTGTTCAAATGTTTGGTCTGTTTTTATTGGGTTGTTTATGTCTTACTAAGTTTTGAAAGTTCTTTCTATACTCTGGAGACAAGACCTTTGTCAGATAAATGATTTGCAAACATTTTCTCCCAGTCATCGACTTGTCTTTTCATTCTCTTAATAGTGTCTTTTGAAGAGCAGAGTCCAATTTATAAATTTATTGTTTGATGGATCATGCTTTTGGTGTCATACATAAGAAATCTTTGCTAAACCTAAGGCCGCAAAGGTATTTTCCTGTTTTGTTCTAGAAGTTTGATAGTTTTAGCTCTTACATTTAGGCCTATGATCCATTTTGAGTTAATTTTTACATATGCTGTGAGGTAAGAATTGAAGTTTATTTTTTGGATGCAGACGTCCAGTTGCTCCAGCACCACTGTTCTAACGATGGGACTTTGTTCACTGAACTCTCTCCACCTTTGCTGAAAGTCAGTTTTCTGTCTATGTGCGTGTATCTATTTCTGGATTCTCTATTACGTTCCACTGATGTTTGTGTATTTTTAACACTAAAACCACACTGTCTCAATTCCTGTAGCTTTATAGTAAGTCTTAAAATCAGGTAGTGTTAGTCCTCCGACTTTGTTCTTCTTTTTCAAAGTTGTGTTGGCTATGTTAGGTCTTTTGAAATTCCATATAAATTTAAAAATCACTTTGTCAATTTCTAAAAAAAAAAAAAAAAAAAAAACAACAAACCCTGCAGTATCTTGATCAGGATTGCAGATAATTTAGGGGGAAACTGACATCTAATAACGTCAAGTTTTCTGAGCCATGCACTTGATATATCTTTCCATTTATCTAGGTATTGTTTAATTTTCTCAGCAATGTTTTGTAGTTCTCAGGGTACGAGTTTTCACTTGTTTGTCAAATTTCATATTTATGCTGTCATAAATGGTGTTGTTTAAAAATTTTTAATATCCAATTGATCATTCCTAGTATATGGAAATATACAATTAATATTTGTATATTGTTCTTGTATCCTGCAACCTTACTAAGCTCATTCCTTAGTACTAATAGCTTTATTATTTTGTAGATTGCACAGGATTTTCTATACAGATGACCATGTTAGCTGTGAACAAAGACAGTTTCACTTCTTCCTTTCCAGTCTGGACGCTTTTAATTTCTTTTTCTTGCTTTGTTGAATTGGCTAGAACTCTAATAAAATTCTGCATAAAAGTGGTGGAGGACACATTGCTGTCTTATTGCTCACCTAAGGGGAAAGCATTCAATCTTTCAACATGTGAGCTCTAGTTCTTTTCATAGATGCCCTTTATCAGATTGAGGAAGATCCCTTCTATTAATAGTTTGCTAAGAGTTTTTTTTTAAATCAGAAATGGATGTTGGATCTTGCCAAATGCTTTTCCTGCATCTATTAAGATGATAATTTATTTTTAATTTTAAAAAATATATGGTGAGGGCTTCCCTGGTGGCGCAGTGGTTGAGTGTCTGCCTGCCAATGCAGGGGACACGGGTTCAGGCCCTGGTCTGGGAAGATCCCACATGCCGCGGAGCAACTAGGCCCGTGGGCCACAACTACTGAGCCTGCGCGTCTGAAGCTTGTGCTCCGCAACAAGAGAGGCTACGACAGTGAGAGGCCCGCGCACCGCGATGAAGAGTGGCCCCCACTCACCGCAACTAGAGAAAGCCCTCGCACAGAAACGAAGACCCAACACAGCAAAAATAAATAAATAAATTAATTTTTTTTTAAAAAAAGAAAATTCTAAAAAAAATATATGGTGAACCAAATTGACTGATTTTTGAATGTTAAACAAGTCCTGGGATAACCTCAACTTGGTATATAATCCTTTTTATACATTGTTGGACTTAATTTTCTAAATTCTGTTTAAATTTTTTCCATCTATATTCATGAAGAATAATGGCCTGTAGGTTTGTTTTTTTAAAATATCTTTACGTTGTTTTGGTATCAGCCTCATAGAAGAGTTGGGATGTATTCCCTCCTTTTCAATTTTCTCAAAGAGTCTGTGCAGAATTGGTATTATTTTTCCCTAAATGTTTGGTGGGATTCACCAGTAAAGCCATATGAGTCTGACATTTTCTTTGTGGAAAATCTTTTAACTACAAATTCAATTTATTTCATAGATAGAAGGCTATTCAGTTATCTGTTTCTTTTTGAGTGAGCTTTGGTAGTTTGTGTCTTCCAAGAAATTTTTCCATCCATTTCATCTAAGTTGTCAAATATATTGGCATAGAGTTGTTCATGATATTCCCTTATTATCTTTTTAATATGTGTAGAGTCTATGGTGATCATCGGCAGGTGGACTCTCAACCACTGCGCCACCAGGGAAGCCCACAGCTCTTATTTCTGATATTGCTTATTTATGTCCTCTCTCTCTCTCTCTTTTTTTTTTTTTTTGATCAGTCTGGCTACAAGTTTATCACTTTACAGATCTTCTTAAAGAAACAGCTTTTGGCTTTATTGATTTTCTTTTTAATTTTTATGTTTTCTATTTCATTGATTTGTACTGTGATCTTCAATTTCCTTTCTTCTACTTATTTTGAGTTTGATTTGCTCTTTTTCTCCTTTCACATTGCAGAGGGTGAGATCATTGATTTGGGATCTTTTTCTCTTCTCATACAGGTGTTTAGTGCCACAAAATTTCCCATAAGTATTGCATTAGAGATATCTTAAACATTTTGATATGCGCCCCCTGCAGCACTACAGTTCAAAATAATTTCCCTTTTGATTTCTTCTCTGGCCCATAGTTATTTTGATGTATGCTACTTACTTTCCAAACATTTGGGCATTTCCTCCATAGCTTTCTAGGCTTTTTAAAATTGAGGTAAAAATCACATAACACACTTACACCCTGAAGGGACAGTAAGCCCTGAATACGGTGAAATAGTTCTTCCTCTTCGGCAGCAGCTCTCTGGACCAGGTCGTATGCTTCCAAGTAACATGCAATTTTCCGTTCTTCATCTTTCTCATTTTGGGCAGATAACCTTTATCGGACAGAAGAGTGGAATTTAGAACAAAAATGTCAAAGCGTTACGTCGTCAGTACTAACAAAATGTGTAGCATGTAATTTTCTTGTAATTATGATGTATATTTTATTAGTACTTTAAATTTTATAATTAGATGTTTTACCTGGAAAGATATTCTCAATATATCTCAGAAAAAAAAAAAAAAAGGAGAGATCTGGAGTAATGCAGTAAGGACAGTATGACACTATGTTTATAAATAATTAAATCGGTGCTTGATACATCAGGTGAAGCAATGCCACAATATTAGTTGTGCTGGTTTAATCATCTAATTTTCCTGTCTGTGTTTTTTTGCATTTTTTAAAGTTCTACATATACTGCTTCTATGATAATACTGTGTTAGGTTAGGTTTCACAGGTGTCAGGTTGCTTTTCCCGCATAAAGGCTGTTTGTAATACCCTGCCCTTGGTTTGCTTGCTGTGTCTTGGACGCTTGCGTGGCCCCGACCGCGGGGGCGCCCTGGGCGGGGTGCGGGGAGAGGGGAGGGTCACGTGGGAGGGTTGGCAGCCGGGGGAGGCCCTGCTGGCGGCCGAGCGGGGGCTGGCCCGGGAGGAAAGCTGGGCGCGTGGGGGAAGCAGGGAAGCGCAGCGGAAAGGCGGGGAGGGGGGCGTGGGCCCACCCACCTCTTCATTTGGGCGCGCTCCAGCTTGATGTCCACACACTGCTCCTTGTGGCCAATGCTGGTAAACTTGTCCTCAATTTCCAACAAGCGATCATCCATTTCCATCAGCAGAAACGAGTTCGGGATGGGTTCACAGTCCACCGGCTCCTGGATGGCTTTGATCTGGAGGCTCACACACCTGCGGGGGCGGGGCGGGGCGGGGAGGCGCGTGCTTCCCTGAGACTCGTGGTCACGGCCACCGCCCACCTCTAGCTTCCGTCTGGGCGCAGGGAGAAGCAACTTCCCCAGCGTTTCTTGACACCAGAAATCCTACAAGCCACGTTCTTCGGTCACAATGCCATAAAATTAGAAAGTAACAACTCCCCACCCACCCATCTCTTAAAACACTCAGGGGCAGAAAAGAAAACCCACTGGAAATGGAATCTGTTCACAGGTCACACCTGCAGGCTGCTGCAGGGGGCGTCAGAGGTGCCTCTGCTAGGGGGAGAGACAGAGCCCGGCGGCCAAGGAACCCATCCCAGAGGGGAGACAGAACAGCCATGACAGAACAAGCCCTCTCCCAGGACAGGAAGAACTCAGCAAAGACCAAGAGAGAATACAGAAAACCAAAATCAGGCAAAATCCACAATTCTTTGGTCAGTAAAGCAGAAGCTGCTCTGAGAAGGCAGATTCAGTTGGAATCTGCAAATCCAACTTAGGAGACAGACCTCGAGACTTTGCACAGTTACGAGAAAGGCACCCATGAATGTCCGTGCTAAAACCGCGAGGAAACCACTTTCTAGGAGAAGATAAACGACCAGGAGGATGGCTCGAAGAAAAGCTGCTGATTTGAAAGCTAACGATCCTACTTGGGGTGGGTCTCTCTCCTGCGGCCTCCCGCCTCCCAGGCCGCTGCAGAGGCCCTGGTGCTGTCTCTGTGGACCTGACATGTGGCCCGGAAAACTGGCGAGCAGAGGAGCAGACAGACCAACAGACCCCAGGAGGACGTCTGACCACCTGGCAACGCGGGGAGAGGAGGGGCCGGGCCTGCCCCAGCCTTAGAGGCTTCCCGGAGACGGAGCCACTTCCGGGGGAGCTGAGAATCCACCGGACAAACAAGGCCACCCGCCCCATCCCGAGAGAAATGCTTGCTGCCAGGAAGGGATGCGGGCGGAGGCTGTGGGCACAGGGCCTTGTCCTGTGAGCCTCTGAACTTCGTAGGCTTGAAATTTGGCTTAAAAATTAATAGATGGAAAAAAGTAAACCACTATTTTCATGTTGATTAACATTTTCTCTTACAAAAAATTACCTGGCTTCTAGGTCTGTGGTCATGAATTCCAATATGGGCATTCGGTTCGGTCTCTCCTTCTTAAGAACGTTGAAGGTATCTATGAGCTTCTGGAACAGCTGGCAGACCTGAGGCAGGCCCAGCAGGGTCACGGCGGCCCCCGCTGTCCTCCCCCACCCCACACCCCGCAGGCTGCGCCGCCGGGCGGGCACGCGGCCGGCCCCTCACCACTGCCTCTCCTCTCTCGTTCTCGGTGGACAGGAGCGTGTCCGCCAGGGTCAGGGTGGAATCGTACCAGAACTGCTCACTGCCCCCCAGGTGCTGGGCCCTCTCGATCATCTTCCTAGCTTGCCCGTACTTCTTTTCCTTGTTTGCCAACCGTGCCAACAGGTGCAGGCATTTCGATTCTGCACAAGGATCGTCGAGCTCCTAAAAAAGAGGTGCGTGTTGAGATAGGACAGGGAGTGGCGGGGGGGAGAGTGAGCGAGAGAGAGACAGAGACAGAGAGATAGAGAGACAGAGAGAGACAGAGAAAGAGAGATAGACAGAGACAGAGAGATAGAGAGACAGAGAGGCAGAGAGACAGAGACAGAGAGAGACAGAGACAGAGAGACGGCAGCTGTGGCACCAGGCCTCTGCACGCACTGCCTGAGCTCTTGTCTGGCGACATGCCTGCAGTGTGAGGGCACAGGGGCTGGGCTTGATGCCTGTGTATGTGTTAAAACCTACTCCCCTGACTCTGGAAAGCACTGACAGCCCTGGAAAGCCCGCTCCTGGCAGCAGGAGGGTCGGGTGGCGGCCAGGTGGAGGTGAGGGCAGCGTGTGGATGACTCTTTCGTGGGCCTGGGGGAGGCTGACAGGGAGGGTCACGGATGCACGGGCACAGGCCAGGAGACGGGACTGCGGCGCCTGTGGCATGTGGGTGTCGGCTCACAGCCGCCCACCTCCTTCGGCCACCTGTCCACCCTCTGGGTCCCCATTCCTGGACCCTGGGAGCCCTTCCGTGCCTGTGCTTCTCTGCATCCCCCCAGGGCCCACCCTGGCCGCTTCCCTTCAGCAGCCGCACGGCCTTCTCGGTCCCTTCCCAGGCCACCCTCCCTCTTGAGTCTGGTCTGCACACACCTGTCCCCCTGCCTAAGAGAGAGCTGAACCTCCCAAGGCTGTGAATGTTTTATACCTTTATTAGGGATGCTTCTCTCTCTGGAGTTCTTCTACAAAGAAAGTGCCAGACTGTCTGGTTCTGTAACTTTCCCCACCCTCCCAGGGAACAATTCTGAACCCGCCCGGAGACAGAAGCACCCGTCTGAGGCCCTGGAAGCCGCTGACCCTGCAGCTGAGCTACCACCTCTGGGGAGGGAGGGGCGCACACACGGGTGGCTCCGCTCTGTCCTGGGTTTTTCCCGAGGGCATCCGTCCTCATGGGGGACAGAGCCCAGGAAGAAAGCCATAGCTGAGGGCTTCCCTGGTGGCGCAGCGGTTGAGAGTCCGCCTGCCGATGCAGGGGACACGGGTTCGTGCCCCGGTCCGGGAAGATCCCACATGCCGCGGAGCGGCTGGGCCCGTGAGCCGTGGCCGCTGAGCCTGCGCGTCCGGAGCCTGTGCTCCGCAACGGGAGAGGCCACAGCAGTGAGAGGCCTGCGTACCGAAAAAAAAAAAAAAAGAAAGCCACAGCTGAGCTGGGGGAGGAGGCGGGAGCCTGGGGCTTCCAGAAGTTGGCACTGGAGGGGGCGGGGGCCGGGGGGAGGGTCCAAAGACCTGTGCTCACGGGCAGAGCAGGCTCAAGAAACCCAGCAGACAGTAGCAGGGGCCTGAGGGGCTGAGCTGAGATCTGAGCATCCAGGCCTTTCTGAGCGGGCCGGGCGAACCCCAGGCTTCCAGTGAGACCCCGGAGAGGCCACAGACACCTGCAAGGCCCACACCGAGGAGCGGGAACAAAACCACCAAGCGGGTTGCGGCCCTGGGGCGCCATCTATCTGCCTCTCAGAACACAACCGAAGCCCTCCGCCTCTCCGGGGCGCCCGTGCACACGCACATCGAGAGGCCAGCTCAGAAACAGAAGGGGACCCCAGCCCAGGAGGAAAAAGAGGCAGCGGTTATGAGAAACGGAGGCTAGAACACACTCTGATGAAGGAGCTCGAGAAACCAGAGGAGCAGACAAAGGACGTGAAGGACAGACCTCCGCCAGAGCTGGATCTGCACATGGGAGTTGGACGGGTGCTCTAGAACAGGCTTCAGCACAGACAGGTCCCAGCATCCCAGAGAGAAGTGTCTCATCGGGGGTGTGGAGTTGGGGGGCTGCTTCTCGGGGGAAGAGGCCCCACAGGTGCAGTGGGCCGGGCAGGTGTGGCCTCACCTGGAAGGCCAGGTACGCCTCTGACAGGAGCAGCCGCGCAGGCTGGTACAGTTCCATCTCCAGCAGGACTTCAGCCTTGAGGGTCCACAACAGCGGGAAGGACATTCCATCCAGGCCCCTGCCGGTCTCTCCGTTTATCTTTAAAGTCTGTAAGACATGCAGGCCCGCGGGTGCTGCGTGGGTGCAGGGCCCGTGCTGTCAAGCGATGTTCCCCACCGGCCCCGCACCTGCCGAGCCCAGCCCCCACGCCGGTGCCCGTGGCCGGGCTGTCCCCCAGGAAGTCTGTCTCTCCTCACCCACCAGGCCCACCAAGCAGTTCCGGGTGCAGGTGGCTCGCCTGGCCTGTCCTGCAGGAGTACTCTGCGCACTCTGGGTCCCGGCCATCTCCCAGCACGAAGGGAGTCCCAGGTGTGGTACTCCCATGGTAACAAGTGCCCATGACCTTGGAGCATGGCAATGGAGATGGTTATTTCCTTTACGGGCAAAAGCCCGTATGAGGCGAGCCCACCACCGGACGGGGTCGGGGGCAGGCCGTTGGGTGCTCAGAACTCTGGCCGCTCTGGCTGCGAGGGCCTCGCCCTTTCCCCCTTCTGGTTGGAGCGGTAGCTCTCCCTTGGGGGGGCACCCGCTGCTCCCAGCCCGTCCTCTCTGAACTGCAGCTC
The DNA here is from genome assembly GCF_002837175.3 of Physeter macrocephalus. NCBI lineage: Eukaryota > Metazoa > Chordata > Mammalia > Artiodactyla > Physeteridae > Physeter > Physeter macrocephalus. The sequence goes on from NC_041233.1 coordinate 84,233,897, forward strand.
AGGCCCTGCAGTCCCGTCTTCCCCGGGGACTTCCAGGGCCCGCAGGGAGGGGACACATCCCATCGGTCCCTGGATTTCCCAGGGAACTCGGCACCAGGATTTGGAGGCAGCAGGCAGTTAAGACAAGTCCGAGCTTACTGGCTGGAGCGGGGCCTGTCACTGGCCCCACTGGGCTAGGAACCAAGGTGCTTCTGCAGAGCGAGGCTACCTTATCCTTTGCTACGAGGGGCTTCATCTCTGCTTGCTGGGCTGGAGTGGGGGCCTCGCTCAGTGTTGGCAGACTTTCTTCTAATAGCGGTTCCTTATTTTTCTCCTTTTTCAAGGCAATTTCTTTTCTGCAGCTAATATAAGTAAAACAGGCATTATGCCAAAGAAGAAATACAATGGCCAGAGACACCTGAAAATGTTCAATTTCAGTAGTAATCAAAGAAAGACAAATGAAAAGAGCTACAAGAAGCCGCTATTCACTCACGTGTTTACAAAGATTTTTTTTTTAATTCCCATGGCTTAGCAGCATATATGACTCCCAAATTTCCACTCCTAGCCCATTCTCTCTTCCAGACTCCAGGCTCATGCATCCAGCTACTCATCTGACATCCCGACCTGGATGTTTAACACGAATCTCAAACTTACGCCCAGGCCAGAACTCCACCCCATCTGGAAAGGCAGCCCGCAGAGGCCCCTGCCCAGCTCTGCTTCTTGTGGGACCCTCCTTCCCTGTGTGCCCTCAGGATGCCACCTCCTTCACCCCTCCCGCTCCACCTGGACCCCCGCACACGCTCGGTGCTCCGTGTCCCTCCCTCACGCAGCCCCAGCCCGGGAGATGCCCCCACACGGGAGGGCAAGTGAGGAATGCACTGCCCGTGCGGCCCAGCCGCGGTGGGAGACGGGGCCTGCGGCCCGAGGAGGCGCGGCCGAGAGCAGGGCCGGGTGCCCAAGCAGCACCACAGCGGGGGGAGCTCCGCGGCCTCAGCGGGCTTACCTCGCCTGCTCCACTTCGCAGATGTAGGTGTGCCCGACCACCTCCTCGTGGAAAGCGGCTGCTTCCCTCAACTTCAAATCAGAACAAACCAGGGCAAGTCTGGGGGGGCGAGAGGGGCATCAGCCCTGAGTCGGGCTGCCCTGGGCTCAGCCAACTTGCTACAAGTTGGTAAACGGGAAAAGGAATGGATAATCTGAGGATATTTTCTGTAATTTGTAAAGCTAAGCCAGATTACTAGGGAAAAATAACAGATGGCTCCATCAAATTTCAGGTAGAGCACATTTCTACACTCATCATATATTTTACTCCATACACATTTACAGTCTCAGGGTCATCTTTCGAGGTCACGACAAGGCACAGTGGGTGGGGCTCTGATCCGTTACAACTGTAAGCAAACGAGCTCTGCTTTGATTCTGGTGTAAAACAGTTGTATTGTGAAATGATTTCAAGTTTCCAGAAAAGTCACACAAACACTACAAAGAATTACTACATCCTTCCCCGCCCAGGTTCTCTCTTTCTCTCTCTCTCTCTCAATTTTATATATGTAAAAATCTATTAAAATTTTATATAAAAATATAAAAATTGTATATATAAAAATTATTTCCTGAACTATACATAAACTTTCATATATAGTTCAGGAAATAATTAAAAATTATTTACACATAAATTTTATATAAAATGTATATATATAAAATGTTTTCCTGAACTATTTGAGAGTAAGTTGAAGACACAATGCTCCTTTTTTCTACTTATTCTACTTCAGTGTGTATTTCCTTGGAATAATCGTATTCTCTTAAGAACCAGGTAGAAATTTTAAAACTAAAAATACTATTTTTATGTTTAACTATTCTGATTTATTTGGCTTTACAAATCTTAGGGACTTTATTATTTATATAAATAGTCAACTACAGAATTAATATTTAAAAATCTTATTTGGTTTTATATTGCTTTGGGAAATATTCACTTTAGCCACTTAAATGTCTCCCAGCTCCCCTGAAAATAAAGCAGGTGTACCAACCGGAGGTGGTAGAGGTCCTTGAGGCTCTTGCTCTCGACCACGGAGGCTGCAATGAGTACCCCCAACTGCAGGACCGGGATGGTGAGCTCATGAAGGAACATCTTCTGCAGGGCCTCGACCAGGTGGTCCAGATAGTATAAACTGTACGTCTACATCAATACACAGCAAACATGTAAGGTCAAAGATGGGGGAAGGGTGGGCCCCCAGCTCACAGGGTCTTCCCTGCAGGGACTCTGTCCACACGGTGCCACGCGCACAGGGGTGCCGAACTAGTGTCTGCTGGGGGAAGGAGTGATGTGCTCTCTGCCTCCTTTCCTTCAGTTAATGGCTTTCAGCTTGTTGTGTGCAATTTCCTGGAATCTTCAGCACCCAAGTATAAAGATGCTCACAAGAAAAATCCATCTGCTTTCATTCAAATTAATGTCTTTGTTTCATTTCTTTATATACACATACAGTTGCTTTCAAATTTCATATAGACAGAGACGAATGAATACTTCTTATAATGTCAGACTAGGTTTGATAAAACAATTATTCTTCAGTAGAAAATTAGAGAAGTTGGATGAGCTATTTTAAAAATCTGCTTAAAAGCACTGAAGAGTGAACAATGCAGGCAAAAATGACTGGGCCGAGACATGGAAGATGTGAATTGAGAGATGTGAACCTGGCATATTGGGATACATGTGTCCTGGGATGTCTGCTGACAGCAGAGGCAGCTGAGAGCCTGAACAGCACCTCTGACTTTTCCTTTGCAGGTGGAGTTGAGGGCCCACTGAAGGCTAATGCCCCGACTGGGTCCCCAAAGCCCGCACCTGAGGCTGAAGGGCAATGAAGTAAAACAGCCCTGTCAGGGGTTACATCCCAGCCCAGTGGTATTTGGGTGGCCTGGAAAGCGTGTGGTTTTTTGAGAGACTAATGATGGATCATTCCTGGTGAGGCCGCTCAAGAAAGAGAGTGGGGGGAGACACAGAAATATTTATAGCTTCTACAGACACTAAAAGATAATAATAGGATATTAAGAACCACATTATGCCAATAAATTTAAAATTTTATATTAACTGGAAACATCCTAGAAAAACACAACCCACCAACATTACAAAAGAAATATAAAATCTGAAGCGTTCTGTAACCATTAAGTAAATTGGATCCATATTTTAAAATCTTCTCAAATAGATCTAGGCCCAGAAGTCTTCACCAGGGAATTCTTCCAAACATTTAAGGAAGAAATAACAGCTAATCTTTTACAAATTCTTCCCACAGGCTCCGGACGCGCAGGCTCAGTGGCCATGGCTCACGGGCCCAGCCGCTCCGCGGCATGTGGGATCCTCCCAGACCGGGGCGCGAACCCAGTTCTCCTGCATCGGAAGGCGGACGCGCAACCACTGCGCCACCAGGGAAGCCCAATAACAGCTAATCTTATACAAATTCTTCCCAAGAAGAGTTAAAATAGGGAACACTTTCCAATTGACTAAAAGGTCAGTGTGATATTGTGATATAATAAGACACATACCTCTGGTCTTTGTTCTTGGTTCCTGGCACTGAGCTCCTAAAACCCTTGGGATTTTGTGGCTCACAAGCCCCTTTCACCCACACCTGAGTTTACACTCGCAAGGTGACTCCTGGCCATCCGTACACAGCTTCGGGATGGGGGCTGGCGGCCGGAGGAACCAACCACGTGACGGGAGAGTGAAACCCTCAGCCCCGTCCCCATATCTGGGGGGAGGGAGGGGCTGGAGGCTGAGTTAATTCCCAACGGCTCGCGAGCCGATCAGCCGTGCCCTGTCCCGGAACCTGCATGAAAACCCTGCAGGAAGGGGTTTGGAGAGCTTCTGGGCTGGTGAACGTGTCCACCTGCCAGGAGGGTGGTGCCCGGCACACCCCAGCTCCACGGGGACAGACTCTCCTGTGCTCGGGACCCTTCCACACCTGCCCCATGGACCTCCTCATCGGGCTGTTCATCTGCATCCTTTACAACATCCTCTGTAACAGACCAGCGATCTAGTTAAGTCAAGTGTTTTCCTGAGTCTGGGAGCCGTCGTGGCAAATATCGAACCTGAGGAGGGGGTCGCGGGAACCCGATTCATGGCCACACTGGATGGAGTGCAGTGGCCTGGGGACCCGACACTTGTGACCGGCGCCTGGTGGGGGCGGCCTCGAGGGACGGAGCCCTGACCCTGTGGGGCCTGCACTGACCCTGGCACGTAGTGCCAGAACTGAGTTAAATGCGGGGGGGGTCACCCAGCTGGTGTCCACGGGGAGCGGAGAACTGGCTGTCGTGCTCAGAAGTGCTGGGAGCAGAAAACAGTTCAGAGTCAGCGCAGCTTTTACTGCTTCGTCACAAGCGTGTAGTACGAAAGGAAAATTAAACACCAACTTCCTCATGAACATAGAGGCAAACACCCCAAACAAAATACTAGCCAGTTGAATCTGATGATAAATGAAATGAATAATACATCTCAACCAAGTTGACATTATTCTGATAACCATTAGGGAAAAAAATCAACGTAATTAAAATAAGGAAAGAGAAAAAAACATTATTTGATAGATGGAGAAAAATATTTGATAAAAATCTATAGCCATTTGTGATTAAAACTCTTAGCAAATAGAAACAAAGGAACTTCCTTAATCGATAAAGAATACCTATAAGCACCTACGGCAAACATCGATGGCACTGAGTGAAATGTTGAAACCCCCCTGTTAAGACAGGGAGCAAGATAAGGAGGTATCACCATCTCTGTTCAGCACTGTGTTGGTGGCAGCCAGTGGAATAAGGAGATCAAAAGTGTAATGATCGGAAATGAGGAAAAACGTCTGCGGATGAAATGCAGACTCTGTGTATACACATAAAATCAAAAGAATCTACAGATCGATTACCAAACTTATCTAGAAGTTAACTAAACTGATGGCTGCAAGGTCAAGATGAAAACAATTGTATTTCTAGATTTCGTCTGGAGTTTAACAAAATGAAACAAAAAAGGTATGTTTATAACAGCAGCACAAACGTCAAGTACATAGAAATAAATCTAATGTGTGTAACCTCCACGCATAAAACTCAAATCCATTACCAAGAGAAGTCACAGAAGACCTACGTCAGCAGAGGACTAGAGCATGCTCACCGATTGGAACATTCAATGTGGCAAAGATGTCGGTTCTCCCCCAAACCTAAAACTGATCTCGAGATTCAATGCAATCACAGCCAAAACTCCACCAGGGTTTCCAATGGAAGCCAACAAGCTGACTCTAAAAGACACATGGAAACGCATGGACAATGGAAAGGACATCCAAGACCTTCCCGAATAACGAGGTCAGGAGATGTTCTCTCCCAAGCAGTCAAGGTGACCAACCTCAGTAGCTCAGACAGTGAGGTGTTGCTGCAGGTGTGGACGCCTGATTCATGACAAGCATGGCAAAGAAGCCAGGCAAACGATTTTTCAATAAGTGGTGTTAGAACATTCAGATATCCAGATCGGAGAGCTCAAAACCGGATCCTTCACCTCACAGCACACACATGAACCAATTTCAAGTGGCTCTAAATCTGACATGTAGACGTATAAAGCTTTTGGGAAAATATCATAAGAGAACATTTTCATGACCTTTGGGAAGGAAAACATTTTTTTAAACAGGACACAACAAGGCACTAGTCATAAAGGGAAAGATTAATACTTTTTAGTACACTACAACTTGGAATCTATATTCACGAGAAGACCTCAAGACAGTCAAGGCACAGAGTGGAGGGTGACCTGCTGTCATAAACTGTCCAAGTGTTTTTTCCAAGACAGATAAGGAACTCCTTCAATTCAACAAGGAAAAGACAGAAGGCTTAATAAAATGTGGGCGACCGATTGCACAGGCAGGCCACCAAAGAGGACATTCAAGTGGCCAAAAGGTGCTGAGCGGCGTCCGGCCTCACCGCAGTCAGGGAGTGTCCGGCTGAGCCCAGCGAGAGGCCCACGCCCCCCAGACGGCCAGGTGAGAAGGCGGGCCTCACTGGCACGACCACTGCCCAAGGCAGTCTGTCAACATGCTGTAGTTGGAGATACACGTGCTCCGTGACCCAGAAACCCCGCTGCTGGGTGTGCCCTCCAGACACGTGGGCACGTGGGCCCTGAGACATCTGTAACAGGCATGCTGGAAACAGCCCCGTGCCTTCCGTGGCTGAAGGACAGACAGGCCGTGGTCGAGTCACCAGACGGAATACTCGACACCAACGATGTGAACACAACCAGACACGCGAAGCAGCGCGGAGGATTCCCGCGGACGTCGCGCTCCAGAGAGAAGCCAGCCATGGGCGATTAGAGGCCGAGAGTCTCTATTTCCACAAGCACAGAAACCAGGCAGGTGCGGGGCTGAAAAACAGCCCCTGAAGTTGCCCGGCGCTACCCCTGGAACCCGCGTGCAGGTGTGATCAAGGTAAGGGTGCCGAGCTGGGGAGGTTGCCCTGGATGATACAGGCGGGCCCCGGTATACATGTCATCGTACGGGCCCCCGTATGTGGGAGATGAGACACAGACACAGCGGAGAAGCCACGTGACGACGGAGGCGGGGGCGGGGGGGGTGACGCGGCCACAAGCCCAGGAGCCCCCAGGAGCTGGAAGAGGCAGGAAGGACCCTCCCCTGGGGCCTCCAGAGGGAATGTGGCCCCGCCGACATCTTGACTTCGCCCAGGGATACTGACTTTGAACCTGTGGCCTCCAGAACTGTGAGGAAAAACCTTCCTGCTGCTTTAAGCACCCGGCTTGCGGTGGCCTGTCACGGCAGCCGTGGGGCACTCCCAGGCACGGCTGAATTTCACGCTCCGGAGTGTGACCCATGCGGGGAACGCGTGCGGAAAAGGCCCCCGGGAGCTGCAGGTGCTCGGTGGGCGGGAGGGGCCGGGGCCGGGCCTGTGGGAGGGTCTGGGGGCTTACGCGCAGGAGGCCCTTCTTCACAACCCCCCGAGCACAGCCCTGTTTCTGTGCAACCCTCTCTGGTCCCACTTCACACCGGAAAGCGTCAGCTGTGACAACAAGCCAGGAGGCAGGACACGGACACAGGCCTGGGACGGCATCTTCAGGGCCACTCACCGGCTTCTGGAGAGTTGACCGGTTGACGGCAAAGTTGCTCTGATCCCGTTTAAATACTGACATGGCTTCTTCGGGGCAAGCGTAGGAAGCCCACTCTTCTATGCTTGCTGGTACGTCTTCAAGGCGTTTGCCAGGAGTGGGGCTTTGAAACTGCAAAGCAGGAAGCCAGGCTCTGCTTTAGGGGGTGGAGCTCGAAGCAGACACCCAGGTGGCCCCGCGGGAAAGGACCGGTCGGCAGCGCCTCTGGGGACGTGCGTGGCGCCCTCCCTGGGCTGCCAGCCCGACGGCGAGCCACGCCGGACCCACACGTGTCTGCACTTCCTGGAGAGCACAGTGATCGGGGAGGGGGGCGGGGGCGTCCCCAGTGGGGACAGTGAGGCAGGACGGCCGGGCGGGGCGCCGCCGCGAGCACAGCCCCGGAGACGCGCAGTTCCTCCGGCGACCAGGTGACGTGCCGCACGGGCCCCCGGCGGGTGGAGAGCAGGCGCTGTCCCGCCCGCACGGCCGGGGCCAGGTGCTCCTGGGCAGAGGGGACCCGCTCTGGGACGCAGACGACAGACCGCAGGGAGAAGCCAGACCCTCCCCGTGTCACCTCCTAACACCCGGCCGGGGGACCAGAACCACTGGCTCCGCTTCCCGGGGCGGGGGAACCGGGCGGAGCAGCCGGGACGGCCCTGCCCTCTGCTGTCCAGCCTCTGGGACCAGGAGCCTCGAGGGCGGCTGGGGCAGAGCCTGGCCACCCGGGAGGGCACGGTCACCTGCTTCGAGTCCCTGTCCTTGTCCTTGTCCTTGTCTTTCTCTCTGCCCTTGTCCTTGTCTCTGTCCTTGTCTTTTTCTCTGTCTTTGCTTTTCTCCTTCTCCTTTTGAAGCAACAACGAATGTGAACTCGCTGCTGCTAGAATTCTACTCTCTGAAATTGATTTTCCTGCTGTTAATAAAGAAACCTGGGAAAAGAAAATCCGAATTTGCAACACTGATAACAGAAGCGGGTCCCCCTCCTCCCATGCACTCAGGTATGAGGGCAGGTTGGGGGGAAGTGGCCAGGCCATGAGCCACCCGGCACAGAGGTGACGGCAGTGCCCCTTGGTGGGTGGACACGCGGCCGCCCTCCTCTGCACTCGGGGGGCTTCCTTCAGGACTCTGGGCCTGCGGGGACGCACAGCTGACCCTTAAGAAGACCTTGTCAGCCCCATAAAATGAATTAACGTCTCTAATGAAGAACACACTCAAGTGACTTTTAGCGGTTCTCAAAGAATCGCAGAGAGTCGCTGCGTGGTGGATGGTGGGTGGTAGTGGCCTGGGGCACCTTTAAGACCCAGGACAGCCTTCCCAGTCCTTCCTGCTGCCAAAGGGCAATGGCCCTGTTGTCCCCAACACATGGCCGGGGGCAGGGTGCAAACCTGCCCCCAGAAGAAAGGCCTGTCCTGCCGACACTGTCCCACTGGGCGGGCACTGACGGCGGGAGGTCCTTGAGAACAAGAGTCGACCAGGAGCTGCCCCGGGGGCCCCGTAAAGAGGTGATGGGAAGGAGGGCAGCTCGGAGGCCGTGCGGAGGGGGCATAGAGAAGGTTCTGGAAGCCTAGTGGCAGCGCGGTGGAAAGACAGGGTTCTGCGGGTGGTTGGGCAAAGGCGCTGGGGTGAGTCTTGGAGAGGAGGGGCCACTTCGTAGGGAGCAGTGAGGCCCTCCCTCCTCCCCTGAGTCCCCAAAGCAGGGAGGGTGCTGCTGGGAAGGAGGGGAGGGGGACGCTGTCCTGGCAGAGACACAGGACCTGTGTAAGTGTAGGTTTCCGGGGCCTCACCTGCCAGATGCGGCGGAGAAAGGTGTAGGCCATGAGGCAGTAGTCCTGGTGGCAGGCGGCGCTTGGGGTCACCACCAGGGCCAGCAGCGTGTAGGCGCGGGCCAGCGTCTCAAGCTGCCGTACATTCCGAAGCTTCTCCAAGGAGGGGGGCCCCGAGCCCTCAGCCCCCGGGCCCTCCGGGGCCGCCGGAGTGGACACCTGCTCTTCTGGAAGACAGGGTGCCGCTGGGTGTCCTCCCTGCCCTCCCCCTGCGCCCACCTGGTCCCCAGAGGCCCCTGTCACCTGGCCCAGGGTTGAGACTCTTCCAGAGGGGGGGCGCCGCCCTCACAGGGACCAAGGCCACCCTCAGGGACGGGCCTCCCAGGGGTCCCCCAGCGGAGACGACAGGCCCACCGGCAGGGATGCTGCGGCCACCGTCGGGGCTGTGAGGAGACGCCCCACCAGGCTGGGGTGGGGGCCTGGGCTCTGGGGTCTACTTGCAGCCTCCTCCCCACCGTGCTTCACCCTAGCTGCTCTGAGCTGGGCGTCTGGCGGCACCCAGACAGGGCTGGACGTCGAGTGGACGTGTCCTCGAGCCTCCAGCACGTGCAGACAGGAGGCGGCCCCTCTCCTGGGCCCCTGAATTCTGCAGGCCCAGGAGAGGCCGCCTCGGTGCCGGGGAAGTCGGCCCGCTGTTCCGAGGCCCCTCTGCTGCCCGGAGCACCCATCCTCCTGGAGCTTTGTCCCGCCTTTCGGTGACAGCTCTCACGCCGGACCCAGAGAGGGGAGCAGAGGGGCTGCTGGGCGGCTGCCGGCCCTCCCTCCGTCCATCTGGCTGCCGCTCCCACCACCTCCCTATCAGCCCTGGGCTGGGCCTTCCTGCTGGATGTGCTCTGATGGAGGGGGAGGACCAGCCCTGGAGAGGCGGGGCCCTGCCCTCGCCAAGCCCACAGGGAGCTGGCCTGGTGGGGGCGCCGCAGGGACAGCGGAGCCCAGGAGCCCCTCGCGGCGGGCGGCCCTCCCCCAGCCCCCGCGCCGCGCGCCTGCGGCCCCCGCACCTGCCGGCTCCGGGGAGCCGCTGTCGGGCTGCATCCTCAGCAGGATGCCGATGGCCCACTTCAGGTGGAAGGTGGCATCGGCAAGAGGAAACTGCCTGCGGTACAGCCACTCGCTGAACTCCATGATGCAGTCAACCTTCTGCCACTTGCTCTCTGGCTTCTTTGGGATGAAACAGAGAAGGGCGGGAAAGACACACGCCTGCCACTCAGCAGCCCGAGAACCACACTGCAGGTGTCGTGTTCCTCCGCCTTTCAGAAACAGAGGGGCTCCTTCTCACCCGTCTCTACCACCACGAGACCACCAGGCTCAGCAAGACCCCCCATGTGCAGCGGGCATAGCAAGACCAAAGCCAGGCGAGTGTCCCCGGCCTCTGCTCCCTGCGGACGCCCCGCCGCCTGCCCGCCGGACCCCTCGCAGGCCCCGCGTGTCCCTCCCGCCTCCGGGGCAACGCCGGCCTGAGGGGCTCTCTGCCGGCGCTCCGCCATCAGCCCCGGGTCTCCTCCGGCACCTGGAGGTATGGACGGTTCTGTGGCTCACAGGGCTCGGAGGGCAGGGAAGATGCTGCACCGTGCAGTGTGCAGCCCGAGTCAGACCCAATATCGCTCATCAATCATCCCTGCACGAAGGGAGGAAGCTGCCCCCCCCGCCCCCCCGAGAGCAGAGCCAGCCTGCCTTCCGCTTGCCGGGCCCCAGGCCCCACACCCCACACCTCACACGCCAGGAGGAGGAGGATGTGCGGCCGGAGGTGCAGGAGGTGAGGGAAGGGGAAGGTGGCGGTGGGACACACAAGGTCAGGGTGGACTCTCCCCAGGACGCTGCTTGACGTCGCCAGGGAGGGAGGGGCGTGGACGGGGCACCCCAGCCCCGAGTGGGGTCCTCCCCCCTCATTAGCAGGCGGGCAGAAGGGAAGGAGGAGCGGCCCTGAGAGGTGGGGGGCCTGGAAGCCCGGAGACAGATGACCATGAGTGCAGAGGAGGGGTCAGATGGGGCCTCAGAATGACCGTGACCATGTGGTCACGGGTGGCTTTGACAAGAGCTGTGCAAGAGAGATGACGGGGACGGGGGCGGCGGAAGAGAGAATGGTCATCGTTTCAACAACGGTGCTGGGAAACCCAGGCAGCCACACGCTGAGGAAAGGAGCAGGACCCCTACCTCGCACCAAACACAAGGCTGAACTCAAGAGGGATCAAAGACTTAAATGTAAGAGCTAAAACTATGAAACTCTAGGAAGAAAACGTAGAAATCTTCGTGACCTTGGATTACACTTTGGTTTCTCAGCTACGATGCCATAAGCGTAAGAAGCAGAAGAAGAAATAGGTAAGTTGGACTTCATCAAGATTATAAACTTCTGTGCTACAAATGACATCATCAAGAATACGAGAAAAGACAACCCACAGAATGAGAGAAAATATGTACAAATCATATATCTGATAAGGGACTTGTATCCAAAACACATAAAGAATTCCTACAACTCAGCAATAAACAGACAAGAAACCAAATTTTTTCAAAAAAAGGGCAAAGGATTTGAATAGACATTTCTCCAAAGAAGATGTACAAATGGCCAATCAGCACATGAAAAAAATGCTACTAGTTACTACATTAGTTACTAGGGAAACGCAAGTCAAACCACGATTCAAATAGTTAAAGAGAGTCATCACATGACCTGGTAGTTCACTCCCAGGTATGTGCCCAAGAGAACAGCTGTAACGCGTCCGTGCAAACACTTGCACACGGATGTCTACGGCAGCCCCGTCACGAGAGCTCATGAGTGGAAGCAACGCCGAGGCCCATCGGCGCAACATCCACCCACCCACCCGATGGAAGATTATTCAACCACCAGCAGCGAAGCCCTGATGTGCACTTCAACAGGCGGAGCTTGGACGTGACGTCCAGGGAGGGCAGCCGGACGCAGAGGGCCCACCCCGTCTGGTTCCATCCGTGTAACGCTGGCTCACTGGGGCTGGCGGGGGTGCGGGGAGGGACATAGTGCCCACGGACCTGGGTTTTGGGGGGCTGGTGACATGTTCTAAAATTGATTGTGATGATGGCTGCATAACCCTGTGAATTTACTATAAAGCACCTTGTACCCCTAAGAAAAAAGAAACGAAGGAAGGAAGGGGCAGAGAGCCTTTCCACGGAGTCTGTGCAGAGGGTTCCGGCAGCTCGGCTCGGCCATGGCACCGCCTGCTCCCCCGGCACGGCTGCCTGGCCCCAGGAACCCTGGCCTGGGCTCCAGGCGCGAGACGCAGGGGCACCCACGGCCACTTGGAGTGGACCCAGGCCTCTGCTTGACCGCTGGGTGATGACCACACGGCCAGCTATGGAGCCTGTATTTGGACCCCTTCCCGGGAGACACCCCGACCCTGGAGCGCTCTGAAAACCTCGGTGGGATCTGCTCCATGAAGGGGAAACATTCTGCTCAACAGAGAAGCCTGTCAGGTGCCTGCCGCAGGGCACATCTTTGGGGCGGCTTCAGTCCCACCATCAAGGGGCCTTCTTTGCCCCGAGGCAAGTCCCACAAGCTCTGCATCAAATCAAGGTGCCCGCCCTCCCCCAAATCTCCAAGCGCGTCGAGAGGAACATGTGTCATGGCTTCTCGGGGGCAGGGGCTGTCCCCAAGACCCCGAAACCCCAGAGGCTGCAGAGCCCCGCGGCCCGCCCCCTGCCCTCCCCACGCAGCCTCACAAGGACCGCGTCCCTCACGTGGGAGGACAGGGTCCGTCTGCCGGCCCGGCTCGTGTTCCGCTGCCCCCCTCTTCCTTCCGGGCCTCCCGAGGGGCCGGGCTTCACTCTGCACCGCACCCCCCCCCGCCCCCGGGGGCTTCCTCCGCAGACACGCGGTCAGTCAGAGCCAGACCTGCAGGGCCTGGATGGCGTGGTGGTAGCAGCTCAGCGCCCCGGGGACACTCCTGGAGTTGAGGGCCAGGCGCTGCCACATGTGTGCCAGATACTCCTCACTCTGGCCTTTGAATTTCTGAATTTCCATCATAAAGTTCTGGCCGAGTCTAGCCTTCACGATGACCATATGTTTGAAAATCAAGCTGAAGAAAAGTAAAAGAGAGAAATCAATGCTTGAATGGTAAAAAATCGTAACTATATAGAATGCACACAAACTAAAGTATTTGTGCTGTGCATGTTCCTACTTACAAAGAGAAAACAAAATGAAACCCGAGTATCTTGGGGGTCTTGTGTTGTGCTGTGTTTTGTTTTTTTCATTTATCATTTGTGTGTGTTGGGCTTAAATCCCCTCCCTTCTTGTGTTGACTTCTTGGTAGGGAAATCAAGTCACCAGGGGAAAGGGGAGAGTCGGGGGCTGAGGAGGGAGCCACCCTGTTGGGGGACTGCAGGGGGAGGCACCCCAGCGGGGGAGGAACCCCAGGGTGGGAGGCACCCGGTGGGGGGAGGCACGGGGTGGGGGAGGCGCCCTGGGGGGCCTCAGGCACTCACAGGCGGTGCGCCGTCCGCGGCAGCACCTGCAGGGCCTCATCCAGCACCTTGAGGCAGCCCTCCCAGTCGTCCTGGTCGGCGTGGCTGTGGCAGAGCAGGCCGTAGAGCGCGGCCCTCAGCGTCAGGTCATCCTCGGCCCCTGCGGTGGGAGAGGGGGCTCAGGAGGGGCCTGGGAACGCGGGGGCGCCGGTCGGGGGGTCTGGGAATGGGGCTGCTAGCAGCTGGAGGCCCACAGGACCGGGAGTCCCCCAGGGAGCACTCGGGACACGGCCGCCTGTCTGGGACACCCCGGGCCTCCTGCCGCAGAGCTGGGCAGCAGGTGGGACGGCGTGGAGATCCAGCCACATGACCTCGTCATCTGCGTCCGTTAGCCACATGCAGAGCTGCCCTTCCAGGGCCGGGCCTCGAGTAGCGGGAATGACCCCTGATCGTGGGAAACACATCAGTCCTTCTGGGACCAAAGGCTCAGGGGCTCCTGCTGGGCGACACCTGCGCTGCCGTCCTCCCTCCCCCACCTGCCTCACCTGCACCAGGTGCCCCCGGCTGCCCCTCCCCCCCACCCCGCCAGGCTTTCTCAGGCCCTGCCGTCCTCCAAGCCCTTTCTCTTTTGGAAACTCCCGTTACTCTTCCGTAATTTTAAAAATAAACAATGGGAGCGTCGGGAAAGAAGAAGCCTCTCCCCACCTCCCTCGCCCAGGCCGCTCGCGGCGGCGGCCGCCTCAGCCCCACCGTCCACCGAAGCAGAGCCCCTGCCCCTGGTACCAGACACTCAGGTTGTCCTGTTTTACCTCGTTGACCGTTTTTGAATCGTTACAGCAAAGGGGTGAACATGCCCATGGATCCTGCCGGCAGGTTGTCCGGCTGCTGGCTAAGAGGACAGCACCAACTCACACCACTCGGGGCCTGAGGGCTCGCCGTGGCCCCCCACTGCCAGCGCTGGGACGGAATCCAGGTGCCCAGGGGCAGGTGGATTTAGGCACGTGACCAGATAAACTGGTCAACGTCTGACACTTGGGAACCACGTGGGGTCCGTAGCGTGCTTTCCTCCTCTCATCTCGGCCGGGCCAACTCGGAACCACACGCCGTGGTGGTGAGGGCTCTTACAGTCAGGCCTCTGCACCCCCTGGTTGGCAGCAGGGGCACGTGCCCCTGGACGTGGCAACCCCACTTGCCAGAAATTCCAGACAGTGCCTCGCATGAGGAGGGAGAGACTGCCCGTGCGAGTTCAGCTGCTGAGCCGTCGGGGTCACTTGTTACTGCAGTGTGGCATCTCGTAACCTGACTAATGCGACTGCTCGTGCATTACAGAAATGGATCATTTAGCGGCTGAATTTGATGCCAGTACTTTTCCAGTGTTTACTTTTTAATTTTCTGCATTTCTCATTATTTAAATTTTCATGTATTTTGAATGTGTGCCTCTTTGATCACTCTAAACTTTAGGCAGTAATCTTTCCTCAAAACATTGCTTTGCTCAATTCTACTTTCTCATTTTTTCCTATGATTTGAATTGTTAAAGCTGCTAACCCATTTAGCTATCTGAGTACGTTTCAGCACGTGGAGTAAAGCGCACACGGGCTCCAAGCCCTCCGGGCGGTGCCGGGACCCCAAGCAGCTGGCTCCTCACCGGGCCTCGCAGTCCTGCGGGTCTGGGCTGCTGTCTGCATCTCCCTCTGCGGCACCAGCAAACAATCTTACCTGCGGGGGTCTGGAGTTCAACTCAATATTTAATTACACATGGTCACATCTTTGTTCACTATTTTAAGTCGAGCTTCTCTCGCTCGTAGACTCTGAGGCACCTGGGGGAGGGGCCACGGCTCTAATCCACACATTCACGCTTCGCAGTACACACCGTGGCCCTTACACTAACAGGGATGATTATTTTTTAGCAGATAATCATTTTTTATTTTAGAAATAAATTATACAATATGTTTTTATTTTACTAAGGTCACTACTTTTTTTTCCGCAGAAGTATATCTCCACATTTTTATGGAAATGGAGAAGTGTGATTTACCTGTCAGAAAAACCCAGAGGCTAGATTTCAAGCCTGCCTGGGAGGGCGCAGGGTGGCCCTGAGCTGGGGGCCCCCCCAGGCTTGGGGGGTTTCCTCACGCTTACAGTGGGGGTCCCTGATGGCTGACGGGGAGCCCTCGCCCTCACCGTGCCCGCCCGAGTTCAGTGCTGAGCAGGCGTTTCCCGTGGTCACTGCCACGACTTCACCTGTTCTACACAAGGCTCGGGATCTAACAACACCAGGCCCTCACGTCTGGGGCTCCGTCTGTCCTGCATCTACAAACCTGAGAGAAAACACCCTTCCGTCGTCCCTCCACTTTGGAAGTCGGCTGTGGGCCACTGGTGCAGAAGCAGCGTCTTCCCTTTTTCCTAAAGCAAAAGCAAATCAACAATACAGACGTTTGAAAGTTGCAGTTTCTTCTTTCCCCAGTTTGTTTTTCATTTGGTTCAGCATTGAATTAAGGAAACTGCAGCTGAATTTCTGAACTACTAAGTCACAAAAAGTGGAATCACATTTCCACTGTAAGAGAAGGCACTCCGGTTCAAGGTTCAGTACCTTAAAACACACACACACACACACACGCACAGACGAGCCCTGCAACACAGTCTACGGCTTTCAATGACACGAAGCAGGCAAGTCAGTTTTATAGCTTTGAGTCAACTGGATCAAAAGCACATTAGGAAAACTTATGGGATGCGGCAAAAGCAGGGTTCAGAGGGAGTTTATAGCTGCAAATGTCGACATTGAAAAAGAAGAAAGATCTCAGGCCAACAACCAACAACCTAAGTTTACACCTTAAGGAAGCTGAAAAAGAACAAACTAAATCCAAAGTTAGCAGAAAGAAGGGAATGTTACGGATTAGAGCATAGAAAAATAAAGGAAAAAAATCAATGAAACCAAAAATCGATTCTTTGCAAAGATAACAAAATAGACAAATCTTTAGCTAGGCTGACAAAGAAAAGATGAAAGAAGACCAAATAACTGAAATCAGAAATGAAAGTGGAAACAGTACTATCAACCCTACAACTATAAAAAGAACTATAATAGAATCCTATTAGCAACTGTCTTCCAACAAATTAGATAACCTACAAGAAATGGAAAAATCCCTTGAAACACTCAAACTGCCTAAGCTGACTCAAGAAGAAATAAAAAATGTCAACAAACTTCTAACAGTAAAGACTGAATCAGTAGTCAGAAACCTTCCAGTTAAGAAAATTCCTGGACCAGATGGCTTCCCAGGTGAACTGTACCAAACATTACAAAAAAGAATAACACTTATCCTTCTCAACTCTTCAAAAAATTGAAGAGGAAGGAACATTTCCTAACTCATTCTATGAGACTAGCATTACTTTGATAGGGGGTCCAGATAAAGACATCACAAGACAAGAAAACGATAGATGAACACCCTTTATGAACATAGATGCAAAAATTCTCAACGAAGTAAGTTGCTGAATTGCAAATCAAATCCAACAACACAGTGAAAATATTATTCACCACGACCGAGTGAGAGTTACCCCAGGAACACAAGCGTGGTTCAACATAAGGAGGTCAATCAGTGTAACACATCACCTCAAGAGGATAAAGGAGAAAACCACATGATCAGCTCAATTGATGGAGAAGAGGCATTTGACAAAATCCAAAAACGTTTCGTCACAAAATCTCTCCGAAAACTAGGAGTGGTGGGAAAATTCCTCAGCACAATAAAGTTATGAAAAACTCACAGCTAGCGTGATACTCAAAGGTGGCGGACCGACACTTTCTCTCTCAGATCAAGGGAGGTCCCCCGGCCACGACCTACCGCACACTCCTGGGCGACGGCGGAGGGGGAAGGGGGCCCCACTCCCTGAGGCCCACCAGATGCCCGTCCACTGTCAGGAGAAACCTCCCTGGGCCCTGAGCGGGTCTGTGCCCCCACCTCCCTCCTCTCCCCTTTCCTACCGGAGCTTTCCAGGTCTGAGTTAGGGTTCCCTCGGGGATGGGGGAGGACAGAGCTGAGCCCGGAGCGCAGCCAGGAGCCGCCCCGCCTGCCCCGCTGGGATCGCACGGGTGTCACCGTCCCCTGCCCCCACGCAGCCGTCGTGTTCATCGTGTGAGTGGTTCCACGGGGCCCGTCTTTCCTCGGGAGCCTCGCCCACCTTTCCGGAGGAAGGACGTGAGGGGCGGCCCAGAGCGCACCTGCCTCCCGGCCTCCGTCTTGTTGAGGATGCTGGTGAGCCTCTGAGTGGCGCTCCTGCACTTCCTCCTGTTGACCGCGGAGGACAGCAGCGGAAGCCAGGCGTTCCAGAAGTGTCGGGCGGCCAGCATCACCAGGGCGCTGCTCCCCGCGACGCCCCCAAACCTGGGAGGGAAGGTGTGGCCTGGAGAGGTGTGGCTGCCGAGGGGAGAGGTGGGGCCCCAAGACGGCTCTGCAGGACCAGGACGGGCTCCGCTCAGGGCAGCCCTGCGGTGACCCGCTCACGAGCCTCGGCTCCCCGTTCCTCGGGCCCGTCCCGGCTCGGACGCTCAGGGCTGCCGGGAACCCCCGGGGGTGAGGTGGGTGCCACCGCACGGGGCAGGCGATGACCCTGGTCACAGGGCCACTGGGGGAGGGGCCGGCCTCGGGGACAGTCCCCAGCGGGCACCGCGCGCCGCAGTCGCCATCATGCCCACCCAAAACACGCGCCCCCGACGCGCCACGCGCACAGTGACCCTGGCCACCGGGGGCCGCAGCCCACCTCGCGCTCTCTACGAAGGCCTTGGAGGCCGTCAGGCGCAGCTGCTTCCGGCCCCGGAGGTTACCCATGATGCTCCTGCCCCGGATGCAGGCTGCGGTGCTCAGCATCTCCGCCACCAACTCAGCCTCCACCCTGGGGACAGACAAGCGCCGCGGCTCCCGGGAGGCTCCTAGGGGAGGGAGGTGCTGCCGAGAGGGGCGGGCCCTGGGGACACCCCACCCCGCCCCCCGGAGAGAGCCCTGGGGAGTCCAGAGTAACGTCATGAAGGTCCCCAAACCAGAACTAACTGGCTGAGTCCAGTCAACCCGCAGAACCATGAGGCAGAATCATAAGCTGATGTTGGAATGACTAAAACGTAGGGGGTCTTGTGCGGCGGCAGCAGCAACAGAACGAGGCGCCCGCCCCACGCGAGGCCGGGCCCTGCGGAGCAAGGGGGCCCCGTTCCCCGTGCCCCAGAGCACGTCTTGTTCAGGGGGCCTAGGCTCTGCGCTGAGAGCTCAGAACGTACAATTTACACTCAGCAACGTCAAGGGTGCCGTGAGCTCTCTTCTCTCAGCCACGCCGTGGCTTGTGCACACAACAACCGCACGCACGTCCCTGCAACTCGGCTCAGGGGGCACCAGGCTTACTCTAGGAGAAAAGCACTGGTTTCTGGGTAGACCTCCCCCCCACGGCCCGGGAGGCCCCGCAGCCAGGTACCTGCCTGCAGGAGCCAGCTGCTCCGCCACCCTGCCCGTCAGGAGTCTAGGGGAGAAAGAGGCTGTCCCTCAGCCTGCAAGGATCTGCAGGGCACGGTCAAGCTCACGCTCTGGGGGTGAATCGGAGGCTGGCCCCGTCCCCCAGGATGGGCATGCCAACCCAGCGGGAGGTGGAGGAGGGCCTGGCCCCGCCTGGGCCCTGGCGTTGCTGTCCTGGAGACCTGGATCTTTAGGACGTGGTCCTTCGGGAGAGTCCGTCAATGACAACTGGGTGATCTGCTGATGGTGACCATCTATATGCTTACGGCTTACTTTGTTCTATCAGCCACTGAGAGAGGAATGTCCAAATCTACAGCTATAAGTGTGGCTGTATCTAACTTTTTGCTTCTTGAATTCTGAAGCTCTGCTCTTAAGTGTATACACATTTAAGATTTTTACGTGTTCTTGCTGATTGAGCCCTTTTATCATTGTGAAATGTCTATCTCTGATCCCACATCCTGGGAGCTTTACTACAGCCCCACAGTGTTCTTGCAACTGGTGCTGCAGAGGCCATCTTTCCCCCTCCGTTTACTTTTCACCTGTGTCTTTGTATTTGAAGAGTGTCTCTTGAACGTGGCTTCGAGTTGGGTCTTCCTTTTTGGGTCCAGTGGGATAAACTCTGGACTTTAACTGGAGTGTTGGTCCATTTACATTTCATAGATCTGTTGATGTGGTTGGGTTAAATCTTCTATTTTGTTACTTGCTTTCCTTCTGTCCCATATGTTCGTTCTTTCTTTCCTCCCCTCTTTTGGATTAATTGAATATTTTTAGTATTCCATTTTATCTTCTCCATTGGATCTCTAGGTATAATTCTTTTATTGTTTCTGCAGTACTTGCTCTAGAGACTGCAACATACATTCCTAACTAATCACAGTCTACGGTGAATTAATATTACATCACTTCACAGACGGTGTAAGAACTCTCGATATACCCCTACCTCTCCCATTCCCATCCTTTGTGTTATCACTGTCATACATTTTACTTCCACATTTGTTAATAATCCCACAATACAATGCATTTTTGTTTGAAACAGGCGTATGTCTTTTAAAGAATTTAAGAACCGAAGGGGGAAAAACCTTTTATGTTCAGCCACACAGTCACCACTTGGGGCGTTCCTCACTACTTCCTGAACTGAGTTTCCATCTGGTACCATCTTCCTTCAGGCTGAAGAACTTCCTTTAGCATTTCTTGTTCTGTGGGTCTTCTGGGAATGGATTCTCTTAGTTTTAATTAATCTAAAATGGCTTGATTTTGCCTTCATTTTTCAAAGGCTATTTTTGGTGTATATAGAATTCTAGATCGACAGGGCTTTTTCTTTTTTACCACTTAGGATGGTTTACTTTGTTCCTGTTGAGAACTCGCCTCTCATCCCTGTCTCCCTGTGTGTAATGCATCCTTTTCCCCTTCCACCTTCCTTCCAGGGTTTTCTTGTCACCTTGGTCTCCAGCGATTTGACTACAATAAAAATAGGTGTGGTTTCCCTCGTGTACCTCCTGCTTGGAGTTCATTGAGAATCTTGGATCTCTGGGTTGATATTTTTAATTCAATTTGAAACAATTTCAGCTATTACATTTTCGAATATATGTACTCCCACCTCGCCCTCTGGCCTCTGTCCTTCTGAGACCACACCTGCACTTGTGCTGTCCCACGGGCACCAGCCCACTGGTCCCCAGGGCGCTGGCTCCTCTGTTTTTCAGGCCTTTCTCCCTGTGCTTCAGTTTCCGTAGTGTGCTGACCTGCGTTCAGAGTTACTGATCACTTCTCCAGTGTTCAAATGTCAAGCTCTCTCAGTGATATTTCCATGTCAGAGACTCTACTTGTCATTTCTAGAATTTCCACTTAGTTCTTTAATTAGAGTTTCCATTTCTTTGTTGGAATTCACCACCTGTAATTTGCCCGTTAAAATCCTTTCTTTCCTTTCTTGTACCTACAATAACTGTTTTAAATTCATCGTCTGCTAATTCCAACGTCTGTGTCATGTCTGACTGCTGACTGCTTTTTCTCCTGGTATGGGCCACAGTTTCTTGTTTTTCCACGTGCCTGGTGATGTTTGCTGTTATGCTGGGCACTGGGCGGGGGCGGGGGTGGAGGGCTGTCTTGCTGAGAGCGTGGATTACGTTGCCTTCCTTTAAAGGAAGGTGGGGTTTCATTCTGGAGGGCAGTGAATTCACCTGTGGCTCATCCTTATCCTCCTGAGATTTGGACTGGGCGTCTTGGAGTGCGCGCGGCCCTCAGAGCCCAGCCCCTAAGGCGTGGTCTTCCTGAATGCCCCGGCGGTTCAGCGAGGGCTCCCTGACTCTCCTCGGTCAGCACAGGGCCTCCGGCATCTCTGTCACCTGCTTCCTGCCAGGCCCGCGGGATCTGGCCTTCTCTGTCCAGGAACCTCCTCGCTCGTCTTGCATCCTGTGGAGTCCAGAGGTCCCAGCAGCCCCAGGGTTTGGTCTCTGTCTCCCGCGAGCATTTCTTCTGTCTGGGCTCCAGCTCCTGGTGCCGCAGTTTGGGCAGCGCCCAGCGCCCCCAGGCAGAGCGCGAGGGTGCATGTGGGGCTCACTTCTGATGGCCTCTTCTTGCAAGAAGAGCAGACTTGGGCCATCTGTTGGCCAATGTCTGGAAGCAGTTGTTTCATGTATTTTGTCAAGTTTATCCATTGTGTGTCATGGCCAGAACTGGTAGAAAAAGTGACTTTTAAGTTCACATAAAAACCCAACAGTGATGATGATTATGTTAAATAAAAGTGCTAAACAAAGTAGAAAGGTAATCTCTGTTGGTCTGTTTTAGGAATCTACATGAAATTCCTTATTAATATATATTCCTTTACATTAATAGTATAAATATGAAACTGATTCTGGTAATTACACACTCAGAGGTGAGAATACTAATTGATTAGTAACTGCACTATTTTTTTTTTTTTTCGGTACGCGGGCCTCTCACCGTTGTGGCCCCTCCCGCTGCGGAGCACAGGCTCCAGACGCGCAGGCTCAGCGGCCATGGCTCACGGGCCCAGCCGCTCCGCGGCATGTGGGATCCTCCCAGTCCGGGGCACGAACCCGTGTCCCCTGCATCGGCAGGCAGACTCTCAACCACTGCGCCACCAGGGAAGCCCTAACTGCACTATTTTTCACGAAGATCTGAAAACTATTTTCACTATTACTGTGAAACGCTATCATAAAAATTACTCTGTGACCAATTCCACACTGAGTTTCTTTACATAACTTGCAAAATAGAAAAAGTCAGCATAAAAATTTGAAATATGTATAATTTTTTTTAAAAAAAGGTGAATCATCAGCAGTACACGCCACGTGGCTGAAGTTGACCATGGATCCTGCTGGCTGGGGACAGGGTCCAAGGCTCCGAGGGGCCGGCAAGACCACTGTGCAGTCGGCACCCCCTAGAGAGCCAAGGGCCGCTCACCTCTGCCTGTCCAGACTCCTAGCGCCCAGTTCCAGGCCTGGACACAGCTGGCCCTCAGTGTGGCTGAAAAACGGGTCAGGTCCACAGTCAAACCCGGGGAGGGGGTGACCCCACTGAGAGTAGTGACACCGATCACCACTAGAGGACAGCAACAGTCTAAAATGAGTTCTCAAAGGTCTTAAGGCGAAAACCAAACTTTTACATAGTCTTGTATGACCTCCCCTTTCCCTACTACCATATGTAAACATTTATGTTTTTAGCCTATTTTATTATAAGAATTGCTGTTTTAAAATAAAAGTCAATTTAAGAATCACTGAGGAAATAACGGCGAGGCTGGGGCGCACACCCGTCACCGCAGCAGGCACCCTGCCACCCCGTCCCCTGACAAACTCTGCTGCGCCCGCAACGAGTAGTGAAATCAGCCTTAACTCCGTTACAGGAAGACGATGCAGCAGCCCTCACACCACACGCCGACTCTTTCTTTATGAATGTAGTCTTTTTCTTTCTTTTAAAATCAACCTTTTAATTTTTATCCAAGTGGTACCTCCCACATGGTTAAGAACTCCCCTGCCCAGGTCCCGGCTCTGCTCCCAAGAGGGAAGGATTCGTAGGTCCTCAGCCCCGTCCTCTGGCAGGCGTATGCTTTCCTCCCAAACACTGGCTTCTATCTTGATTTGCCCAATTTATGAATTTTAACCATTACCTATAGAAGTCCCTTTTCCCAACTTATGAATATAGCTGGTCCCAGCATCACTTTTAATTCCCTTATTTATCATCTTTGTACCTCAGAATATCTGGTGGACCCTCAACAAGTGAGGGTCCACTTCTCAGATGAGGGTCTCACGCCACCTGTCCTCTTCCCCCTTCCCGCTGCTGAAGTATGTTATCTGTGCTTTTACTTTACTTTTGTACTGTCAAAATTGGTAACATTGATATTTTATTAGGTAAGCACAAATAAGTCTTCTTTGTCAAAATGCTAATCCTAACACTGGAATATCAATAAACACCATGATAATGTCTGTGTTTTTCACTGAAGAGGCAAGCTATTACCTTTGTTATCTCCTGGCATTTCCAACTGGCTTTTCTCCCTCCCTCCTTTAGCACGATACCTGTAAACTCTCCACAACGCTGGGTCCTCCTGTGGCCCCGCCTGCACCCCCGGGGCCTCCCCTACCTCCTTGCTGAGGAGGCTCTCAGCGAGCAGCGCAGCTCGGCACCTTTTCTGGATTGCGTCTCCATCTCCAGCATCCAACATCTTTCTCTTTTCTGGGTTACTCCCTTGCTTTTCTGGAGTGTATCCTCAATTAACTTTCTAAAAACAGGTGTGTGGCAAATACATTTTCCAGGTCCTCATCTGTTTAAAAGTAGCTTTCTTTACCGGGATACTTGAAACTTTGGGTGAGTTAGAATTACACGTTGAAAACTACTGCCACTTAGAACGTTCCACTTTCTTTCAGCTTCTAGTGAGAAGACTGTTGGTTTCTGAGAAGACTGTTGCGTTTCTATTTCCTTCTTCTTTTTCTTTTCTTCTAAATGCTGTAGGATAGTCTCCGTATCTGCCGTGACCTGATGATCCCATGACGTATCTGGATGAGAGTGTCTCTTCATTCTTCTCGCCGGTCATTTAGTGGGAGGGTCAGTCACGAGATGGTGTCCTCTGCTCAGGGAAGCTCCTGCGTCTCACTCCTTTCTTAAGAACGCTTTCTTCCCTCTTTCTGGAACTCCAATAGTTGGGTTTAGGACCTCCTATTGTTTCTTCTGGCTTTTCTGTCACATTTCCTGCCTGTCCTTCTTCATATATTTTCTGCACGATTTCCTCACACTTTATCTTCTAGCCCTTCACTGACTTTATTTTCAACTTCAGAAATTACCTTTTTAATTTTGAAGAGATCTTTAGTCCTTTTCCTTTTGATCCTCATTCGTTTTCCACAACACTACATTTTAACTTTTAAATGCTGCATCTTCTCAAATACCTTGGAGGTTATTATTATTATTTTTTAAATATTTCTTCTGATCATCATGTAATCTGTTCTGTGGAATGAATTACAGAAACCTCAGCTACAGCTAGAGTCAGGCCAGGCCTGTCAGGGAGGTCCCACGTCCGCCACGCGCCGCAACTACCCCAAACAGGAAGGGGCCTCGCCTACATCTCAGGTAGGAAGGTGCCTCTACTTACTGTCCGCAGGAGGAAGAAACCTTCACTCCACCCCCGACAGCCCAGCCAATCAGAGACCGGCGCAGATAGCCGACAGGAAGCCGCGGTACTTTGGACCCCCAACTCCCCCAGTGGACTCTGGGTATCACAGCCCCTCCTGACTCCCCCTTTTTCCTAGAAAAGCAAGATCCCCCTCCTTGTTTTCCAGATTTCCTGTGGTCCACCAAAGTTTGCATTTCCCTAATTGCAATTCCTCTGCTATCCCTGAATGAACCTGCCTTCCCTGGTGAGATAACTGGACACTATATTATAAAAGCTGACAGTTTCATCCAGAGTAATTTCCCCTATTTCTTCTCGTTGGTCTTCTCTTCAGAGCTGAGGGCCTTCTCAAAAGTCTGAGGAACCTCGGTTCACACTGGAGAGTGTGCATACGATGCTGGTGGGGAGCTCGGAATGGCTTATCTGCTGATGGGCACAGTTTTACAGTTGTTGGTGGAGACCAGTGTCTGGCGGGGACCCCTGTGCCAAGGACCAGAGGCTTCCGGGAAGCACCCAGAGTCCCTGCCTGGTATCAGATGCCTGCCGGGGGGCCGGGTGTTCCGTGCGCTATTGCTGCGCCTTCTCCGTCTCCGCAGGCTGGGCACCTGAGCCGGCTGCCCCCTGGCCGTCACGGAGCCCTCGGCCCCCACCTGCTGCAAGGTGAGGCCAGGGCAGGACGTTCGAAAGCCTTTCAGAAGGAAAGTCCTTCTCAGGATGGATTGTTGAGCAAAAGCCACCTCTGTTTTGGAGGAAAGGCAGTCACGAGGGAAAGGCCCTTGGGGGGGGTGGGCGCAGTGAGACATGCTGGGCTGGCCTGGGGGCTCCATCCAGCCTCTGCTTCAGCTGCCTTGGTTTTCACAGGGAAACTTCCAGACACGCAACCAGCTGCCTGGGCTCCAGTCCCCGCTCCGCCTCCACCTGCTGGGTGGCCTCTGGCGAGGGCCTCAGCCTCTGCCTACCTTGGTTTCCTTGCTCCCAGTGCGGGCACCGCAGCCCCTGCCCAGGAGCCACTGCAGGGACAGATGAGGTGCGGGTGGGGCCTCCACGGGAGCTCTGAGCAGCCTGTGGGCTTGGCTGCATGCGAGGCGGGTGACCACAGCTCGGGTCGTGGTCACTTGTCAGCCCCCAAACACCCATGGGGGTGTTCCACGCAGGCCCCAGAGCAGCCTCTGGGATGTGGCGGCCGCGCTCCCGCACCTGGCCCCGGGATCCTGACCGAGAGAGGCTCAGGCCTCCACTCCCATCACCCAGAGGCAGGAGGCCAGGCCTCCTTGGATCCAGCCTCGAGCGGTCAGCTTGGCTGTGCGGCCACGATGGGTGTCTTCCTGGCCTGGGGGCCGGGATCCCGTAATAGAAGTAAGGCAAAGGGAAGAGCCTCAAGGGAAACAGTCTTTACAGCAGAAATACAACAGAAACCAATTTAAAACAGCCTCCTGTTCAGAAGAGGGAAGGATCAGGAGGCCTGATCACTGATGAGCTGAATGGGGCCCGGGGCACAGGGCCAAGTGGCCTGGAGCGTCTGCGGCCGTCCCGGGGGCCCCGGAGAGCCAGCCGCCAGCAGCGCTCAGGCAGAGAGGAGCCAGTGGCAGGAGGATATTTTCCCTTCGCTGAAATCACCCTTCAATTACTTCCGAATTTACTTGGCCTCCTAAGTCGCCTGCTCAAAACTACTCTCAACAAAGCTGCCTGCCTGTGGGGAGCGGCCGACGGTTGAGCCTTGAGGCCCTTTCTGCCTCTGTGCCCCCGTCACGCCCACAGCTGGCGAGGCTCGTGGGGCCTCGGGATCCTGCTGAACACGGCTCTCCAGGGGCCGCAGCTGAGGCGTCGCCCCGGCCGACGCGGGGCTGGCGGGGCAGCTACAGGGCCGAGCGGGTGAGGCTGCGGGCCCCGCCTGGTGGGCTCGGAGGAGGCAGCGCGCCCCAGGGACACAGGTCGGACGCTGGGGTGACTCACGGACTGAAGGCCTGCAGGTGCTTGATGCCTGTCTGGATGGCCTTCTGCGAGCAGGCCATGGTGGCCTCGTGGTCCCGGGCCACGTAGGTGAAGTGGGCCAGCCGCGTCAGGGTCTGCAGCTCCACAAGGGGGTCCGACCAGCTGCACTCCGAGGCCATCTTCACCAGCTGCCGGTGGCGGGGGGAGGGGCGTCTGTGAGTGGGGGGCGTCTCTGCTGCCAGCTCACGGCTGACATCACACGGACGGGCCCAGTGGTCACCCGGCCTAGGCTGACTCAGCCTAGGTCACCTGCGAGGTTGAGGTTCCAGCTGCCAACTGCGGCCAAGCCAGGGAGGGGCTGGCGGGGTGGGGACAAATGTCCCAGTGTCCACACTGCGTTCCTGCCACGCGGGCAGCCCTGCCCTCTGACGAGCCAGGAGACCAGACTCAGGGGCCCCGAGGGGACCGTTCGGCTCTGTTGGGAGCGCTGTGCTGAGAACGCGGCAGGGCCGCTGGCCACCTGGGGCTCCTTGTCTGGACAGCGGGATTCGAATAAGCGCCTCGAGTCGGGGAGCCTTGTCGGGGCACAGCCCCTGGAATGCCTGCCAGGCGCCTAGTGACACCCACGTGGGCCAAGGGGGAGGCAGGTGGCTTCCGGGGGGAGGTGCCACCTGCGGGGTGAGGGAGCGGCAGCTACCTGAGCCAGCGGGGGCACGGTGAAGTCCATGAGGCCCAGCCCGTTGCAGGAGTACATCTCCAGAGCAACGAGGACTCTGGTCAGCGAGTTGATGTCCTCGTTGGTGCCCTGGTGGGAGGCAAGTGCAGAGGGCCCGTCACCCCGGGCGCTGGAGGGTCTGGACTACTCGGGAAGTGACCCTGTGAAACACCAGCTCTGTGGCAACGATCGGAGCTATTTGTGTAAATGTTTGTCTCCGAGTTACCTCTTCATGTAACAAAGAGGAGTAGGCGCCGGAGCCCCTAAGGTGGCCCGGCGGCTGGCTGACCCGGCCAGAGGTGGAGGGCCGGCGGCCAGGCACAGCGGCTGGCCCTCTGCCTGGAGGCCCCTCCCCTGGTCCTGCTCCAACCCGGTGCTCACTCCTGGCAGGCTCCGATGCCCCTCCCTGATGGTCCCCGTCTTGCACCTGAGCCACATGTCCTGGCTCCAGCTGGGCCCCAGGGAACCCCCCGCTGGTCTCCATCCACAGCCCACGTCTGCAGGAGCAGACGCCGTGGGGCTGGCCCTGCCCCCTCCCCTCTGGGTCCCTGGTTGCTCCCCTGCCCACTCACCCCGACGGCCCTGCATTCACAGCTCAGGTGGCCCGTGGGGCCCTGCCAGGGAGGTGCCCCCCTCTGGCCTAGATGCACCTCCAGATGAAGCCACAGCGAGGTGTCCCCGAGGGTGGACAGCACCCCCAGAGGCCCAGCGGCTGTTGGTGGACAGTTAGAACTGTGGCCAGTCGGCTGGAGGAACGAGGGGATGTTCCAGCGGCCAGGCAGGCAGAGGAGGCCTCGTGCCCCATCTCTCGGGGGTCGGCCTCGGCAAGGACAGACCCTCCTGAAGGGAAGCACTCCTTCCGCAGCCCCACCGCCCTGTCCCCCAGGCTGCTCGCCCTCGGTGGGGAAGACCAGAGGGGGCTCCCCCCGGCCCGCACCTGCTCGTCCGTGCCCAGGCGCGGCCCGATCTGCTGCTGCAGGAGCTGCTTGGCCTTCACCCACGTGGCGATGAGCTGCTGCCGGGCGCTCACGGGCACCGCCTCCTCAGGCACCGTCCCGTTGGTCAGGTTCAGGGCGAACTCGCAGACCTGAAACGGAGGTGTCCTTGTTCATGACACCTGAATCCAAACAGGGAACCCGAGCCGAGACCCAAAGCTGCAAAAACAAGCAGACGTGGCTCCCGGTCCAGAAGGGAAGGTGGCCCAAACACGCGCTAGTCCTGGGGCGGAGGCACCGCCTCGGGAGGGAGGAGGCACTGCTCTCGGCCACACTTGGGGCAGCCGCAGGCTCTGCAGGTCCCTCAAGCTCACTACAGAACTCACTTTCCCTCACATTTACTAGGAGTGGGTGATGGGTCATCAGATGCTTGTCGACACCCATCACCATCCCTCCTCCTTGACTGGGATGTGACCTCCGCACAGTCCACGTCACCAGGAGATGCAATCAGGGGACAAAGGGCCCCACTCGGTCACCATGGAACCGTCCGTATCCCTGGTCTGGGCATCTTTTATTTGGTGTTGTGGCTTTCCTGCTCTGAGCTGGCACTGGTCCTATTTTTCTGGCCTCATGTCCCCATTTTTCTGAGTTCTGGGCCTTGCAGGGATGTCCCCACCACTGACACCCAGGTGTCCTCGTCTTGTTTCCTTGCTTTTAGAGAAAGCGTGTCCCCCACCCCGCGCCCCATTTCCGGGCAGGTGAGGATGCCTGCAGCTTCCCTTCCTCAACGGCTCTCCCACGGACGCCTGCACTGACCGGGGTCGGCCACCCCCCGGCTCCGATGCCACCCGCGGGCGCGGCACCTCCACTGCGGTCCTGACGTCAGAGGCGGCCTCGGGGTCCAGCGGTGTACGAAGTGGGTGTGGGCGTGCTTGTCTTCTAGACTTCTCTGGCGTCGGGGCCGGGATCCAGGGGATGATCAGGCCTCGCGCCAGGGTGCCGCAGAGCATCGCCAGCAGCACCAAGTCTCTGGAAGAGAAGCGTGTACGGGCCAGGCCATCCCAGGGAGGAAGCCGCGGTGACGGGACTGCCCGCGGCGGAGGCTCGTCCTCCACCGGGCGGCCTTCACGCCTGGGAGACACCTGTGCCATGTGGGCTGGACTCCTCAGGGAGTCCCGCGGGGCCTGGACAGAAAGGCCCACCTGGCCACCGTGCCCGCTGCCGGGCCGTCCAGCAGGCCCTCCACTGGGCGACAGATGGAGTGGGCTTGGACCAGAACTTCCCTGCTTCCTCCTGAAACGTCTCAGCACTAAAACATTTAAAACCGTCAAACGCGGTCCGACCTGTGTCTACGACAGAGACACGGACACCCGCCTAGAAAGAGAGGTGCTCCCACAACCCCTACGGTCCCGGGGACCCTGCCAGGGCCTCGCGCCAGAGGAGAGGTGAGGGCACTGGCAGGCCCGTCCTCCATAGCTGCTCCGTCCTGCTCGCAGTGTAAAAATCCCCACGGGCACATGTAGCTGCGTCCTGACTCACACAAGCCTTTCTACTTCGGGATCTGGCGAAAAACTTTAAATTTGAGTGTTTAGACTAAAAGCCCAACCACCAGAAAACACAAAGAGGGCTTCAAAAAGTCATCCTCGTTAGGTAAACGTCTGACCTGACTCGATGCTTTCACATTTCTAACTTCAGGTAGTGAAAACATCGGTCTCTCATGAGTTCACACCACCTGGATATGAAAACTCTCGGACACTGATTTTCAAGCCGCCCCAAATCAGACCAAGGTCGGTTTCCACCCCTGTTCCTACGAGACTCGGGCCTCAGCCAACCTCCCTCAGAATCGCGCTGTCTGAAACAAGAGTGTGAGAGGCTGGGAATCCGCGTGCGGCCCGAGGGCGCCTGAGCACACGTTGCGCTGCGGCTTAGAGAGGGTGAGTACCTTGCTCGGGGTGCCCGGCCAGCACACGGAGGCCCTGTCACTGCTAGGCACCGGCGAGGGTGGCCCCGCACGCCCCACCCCACAGCTCCCGGCCGCATCCCGGGGTCTCTGGCCGGGGCGGGATGGGGCCCTCCTGGGGAGCCAGGGCGCACACAGCGACCGCCAGCCTCACCCACCCGCTGTGGCCCACGGCCTTGGTGACGCCCAGGAGGTGGTACAGGGCGCCCACGACCTCCCTCTGACGCCTGGCCGTGATGAGGTGTTGGTTGTGGTTCAGGACGCAGGCCACGGCGTTCTGCACGAGCCACGCCTCCTGTATCTTCTGCCCGATGTCGGCCGAGCGCAGCCAGCTGTTCATGGCGTACTGCGACAGGCCCTCTATCCAGGTCCTACAGAAGGCGTGCGTCAGGCTCTCCCCGGGATCCAGACCCTTCCCAAACCGGCACAAAGACACCAGTGTGAAGCCGTCCCTAGAGCCCAGGGGTCAGAAAGATGCCCCGCTGGGAGCTGCCCGGCTCCTCCCGCCTCCACCCCATCCGCCTGGCTCTCTCGTCTCCCTGCTGGATGCCCCTCACTCAGCCCCTCCCTGGCCGAGGACGGACCCCTGGCCGAGGCTTGCAGGCCGCCAGTCCACCTCTGCACCTGCCTGTGCCAGTCTCCTCGGCCCATCGCACACAGGCTGCCCTCCTCCGTCCACAGGGACGCGTGGGACCTGCTGGCCGTAGACCAGCGCCTGGCAAGCCCTTTCTCTAAAGGGCCAGACAGTTAGTGCCCCGGGCTTCGACAGCTACATGGTGCCTCTGTTGTGTGCTTTTCGCTATTTAACTTCACAAACTTCAAAACCATCAAAACCACTGTTAGCTCGTGGGCTGTACAAAAGCGGAGGTCAGGTGTGGCCTGGGCCCTCCTCCAGGCGTGGGGAGCCCGGCCCCAGACGGGAGTGGCGGTGGCCCCTGGGCTGCGCTCTCACAGGCGACTTAAAACCCCAAGACAAACCCCATCTGCACAAAACCAGGGCCCTCCTTCCTGTGCCTCTCGTGGGCATAGGGAGACCGGCGGCGTCCCCGACCCCCGCATAGCCGGCGGGCATGAGGGCCTGTCCACTGGGTGCGACAAACAGGAAAGTAGGTCCCTCTCCACATTCAGCGGGGAGCAGCCAACAGCCTCGGCTCCTGCGGCACCGCCACGCGGACATTCACTCACCACCGTGTTCACCTCTCAAATATTTAATTTTAGATGAAACGACGGCTAAAAACTGTGGTTGTTTCCACAGCACCTCGATTTCATGATTGAACCGCACGTGGCTTCTCACGTGGGCAAGTCTCTGGGGGGTTCCCTGTGGACCCTCTTTCCGTTCACATACTTCCCGGGACAGTTCCCCGTGGCCAGCCCCGCCTGCCGCTTCCCTCGGCGGACACCAACTCCCTCACATCTCGTTTCCACCAATCACGAGGAAGACAACCCACAGTGAACAACGACGTGAGCTGGTGAGCCGCGCCGGACAGCCAGCCACTTCTCTCGCATGTCCGGGCGCAGCCCCCATGCCAGCCTGTGCCCCCGACCACACATGAGCGCTGCCAGGAGCGTAGGACGCGTCCCCGCGGCTCCCTTACCGGTACGTGATCCACTCGGCGTTGTCCTCTGGGGACTCGGGTATGTAGCCCACCGGGTGCTGGCTCAGGTCCTCGGGGGGCGTGGGACGGTCGTTTAGCTGCACGCCCTCTGATCGCAGCAGGTGGACGGTGGCCTGCAGAGGAAGTGAGTAGAGTGGAGGAGACGTCCAGAGAGCACAGACCCACCGCGATGCCCCCAGGGCCTTCCCGGCCCCTGGGTCCTCCCTGCCTGCAGCGACACTTCCCCCACCCCACGCCGCTGCTTCACCCATACACGCTGCATCTCAGAGAGAGACGGGCTCCTTTTGAGAGCACAGCCTGAGCCCCCAGGGACACAAAGGTCCCCTCATCACACCACAGGCGTCCACGGCACCCCAGTCCCCGTCCCTCCACGGCTGTGCACTGAAGCCCTGCAGGCTGACAGGACCAAGGATGGGGGCAGGTGGCCTTGCCTGCCTCCTGGGGGTGATGCCGGCTCCATCCCTGGCTCTGCGGTCACCTGCCCCCAGCTCTCAGCATGGCCTGGCCCTCAGGAGGTGCTCAGCAAACCCTCACTGAACGAGCCGGGGAGTTCTGGCCGGGTTACCCCATCGACCCCCAAAATAAACAACCTCAAGTGGCCCCAAGAATCCCGAAGTTACAAAGTATCACCAAAATCACCACGACGTGCAGGTGCAGGATCCCAGTACCAGCTCAGACCCAGCTCAGCCACCTGGCTGGCGCCGGGGTCTCTGCACGCTCACTGCAGGGGGCGGGAGCGACCGCAGCTCAGGGCCGAGGGGGAGGTCCCCGCAGCCTTCAGCGGCCTCTGAGGGGAGGAGCTCAGAACACACGCTCCTCCCTTACCGTGGGTTCAAAGTGCTTTTGAGGTTATTCCCATGCAGAGGGCACTCCCAAATCCAGTAACCATCAGCCTGCAGTACCTATGTCACCATGGATCCACAATTCAAACATTACTTCTAAGGAAAATTAACATCTACACCCCTCACGATACATTCTGATTTATGTTTTTCTCCCGGAAAATCTCCCAAGAACCCAGGAAAACTTCCCTAAAGGACAGGCTCCTTTGGGAGCAGGGCTGGAGTATAAGGGTCACGTCCGTGCAGACGCAGGTGACACGGGGGCCGAGGGGCCGTGGGCAGGGACGCACCTCGGCGTTGATGAACCCCACCTCCGCGAACTTGCGCAGCAGGCTGGGGGACGCCTGCCTCTGCAGGGTGGCATCTGACTGGCCCGAGGAGTCCTGCCCCGCGCCGTCCCCGCCCTTCGTCTTCTTCCCTGGAAACAGCAGAGCGGCAGGATGCTCAGAACCCGAACAGCCTTTCAGGGAACGCGGTGCAGCCCCGGGTGCGGTGGCGGGGTCTCTGCGGGGTGGCACTGTGCCCAGGAGGGGCTGGCAGAAACCTCCCAAGCGCAGGGGCCCCACGGGGCGGCGAGGTGTCCCCAAAGCCAGCTTGGCCGCGGCCAATCTCCCGCCGATTCCCTGACAGCTGGGCTCTTGGTTCTGTTCGCGCTGTTCTGCCCCTCAACAAGCCCCGGCCCCGCCCCCAACACCCATGCCCCGGGCCTCCTGGGACTGCCCGCAGGTCCCCCCATCCTCACCGTCCGCAAGACCAACCTCTCCCAGGGACCTGCAGGCCAGACTCGTGCGGACCCAGCGCTGACAGGGGGAGCCGGCCCGGGCCCACCGTCTGCCCGCAGGCCCCCCGCCTGCAGCCCTGGGTCCCCTTGCAGCGACCCCAGGTCGCCTGGGGAGACCCCGCCGGTGCGGGCGCCCCGGCGTGGCCCCGGGGCCTACCTCGTTTGAGCCTCGCCTGCCGCTCCACCTTGCCGACGTCATACGCGAGGCAGAAGCGGCTGGCCGTCCGGCACACATCCCACACGCCCTGCTTCCGGGCCACCTTGGCCAGCTCGGCCCAGATCTGCACCCTGCACAGGTGCGCAATGAGCTCTGTGCCCGGGAGAACCAGCGCAGGGCTCCTGCCACGAGCCCAGCGGATGCCCCAGCCCGGACGCGAGGCGGCGGGAGGACCCGCGGGGGTGCTGCCCGGGGGTGCTGCCCGGGGCCAGGCGGTCCGGTGCCCCCGCCGCGACGACCCAGAAGCCCCCGCACACCCCCCGGCCACTGCCCGCTCACCTCTCCTTGTCGTTCCGGCCCTGCAGGCGCCGCACGTGCCCCGCGGCCTCGTCCACGCTGAGGGAGTGGTGCCGCGCCTTCGCGTACAGGTAGGAGAAGCGGCCCCGCTTTTTCCCGGTGGAAACTGAGGGTGGACAGCAGGCCGGGGCGGTGACACGGCTGGTCGCGGGGCAAGGCACGTTCCCGCAACCCCAGCGCGAGGGCCTCTGGACGGGTGTGGTGGCGCCTCCCGGGCGTCTTTTGACCTTTTCATGAAGATTAGGTCCCGCTAGCTGTGCCTTTGTGGGGGAGGGGCGCCGGGTACCAGGGGCAGCGGGTGCGCCGAACGACCCCCTCTGCACCCGCCAGGCCGGCCCCAAGAGCATCCACCCGCGCCCAGCACAGTGGCGGCCTCCGTGCCCATGGCCCCTCGCCGAGTGAAACGCACCAAGAGAGCCCGAGCGTGTCCGGGGCGACTGCCCCCTGGGCCCGTGCCCCTCACACCCAGCAGGACAAGAAGGAAGCACGGGGGGGCGCTGCCACGCCCCGGGCAGGGCGACAACAGGACCTGGTGACGTGCGGCGGCCACAGAGATAGCGCAAGGTCCGTGGCCCCCCGAGGCCGAGGGTCACATCCTAGAGCCGTCCCCCAGTCCCCATCCTGGATCCACAGCACGCCACCGCGGGCTCCCGTCGGCGGACGGCTGGGGCTGCCTAGCGGAAGCCAACATTAAGGGAGCCCTGGGCGACCTCAGGTGGGACTCCGAGAGGCATGGCGCCAGGGGGCTCCAGAGCCGGGCGCTAATCTGCCATCTGCAAGCGTTCGATATACTTGGGGGTAATGCAGAGAAGCCCAGGACCCCCATCCTCGGGGGGGACAGTGGCATGGGGGGAGTGCCCCCTAAAATATACGAGGAAGCCCTAAGCCCCAGAACTCCAGAATGTGACCTTATTTGGAGATGGGTCTTACCAGGAAAAATCAAGTTAAAATGAGGTCATTAGGGTGGGCCCTGATCCATTATGACGGGTGTCCTTAAAAGGGGAAATTGGACACAGAGAGAAACGGGTGCAGGGGCAAGCCAGCCGTGCGGGCCCGGGAGGCAGGCCCGGGCAGCCCCTCGGTCTCAGGCTTCGGGCCTCCAGGCTGTGTGATGGTGAACCCGGCTGTGGGAGCCTCCCCCCGCGCCACGGGAGGTGCTCCGTCACGCAGAGCGGGGACAGGAGGCTGCGCACCAGCGCCTGAGGCCCGTGTGGGCGGAGGCCGAGGGCGGGTGGGGTCAGGCGCGTGTGCTGCTGGGCCTGCACACCTTTGGCCTCGTTCTCGCTGTCGAGCACGGTCTGGAAGGTGTCAGGGGCCAGGGCCAGGCCCGCCTTCACCAGCAGCGCCCGCCTCTTGTGCACACTGTCCCCGGGCATCGCTTTCTTTGCCTGCGAAGGGGAGACGGCATGATGAGCGCTCGCGTCATCCAGAGCAGCACCGCTGCCCATGTCTCCTGAGCGCTCCTGGCCTGACGGGGCCCCGCCCAGGACGCCTGCCCTTCCCAGGCGCAGAGGCCGCAGGGCCCAGGTCCGGGAGCGGGGGTGGGGGGGCGCGCACCTGCTCAATGGCCAAGGTGGCCTTGTCCTCGGTGCGCTCGGGGACCTGGTAAAGCGTGGCACAGAGGTGCAGGCGGTTGAAGGCCATCCTGAGCTTGTCCTGGTAGAGGCCCAGGGTGTCCAGGAGCATGGCCTTCTTCAGGTGCTCCATGGCAGGCTCCAGCCGGTCCTCGTCCTCCTCAATGTACGCCATCTCCATGTGCACTTGGCAACGGAACAGAACCATGAGGCTGGGGGGACAGACAGCATTGCAGGAGCCCGGCGGGGCTGTCACGGGACCCCCCTGGCGCCTGGCTTTCCAGCCCTGCCTTCCGCCCTGCCTTACCCCAGGGACCCACGGAGCACGAGGAGGAGGACCCTGCAGACCACAGGAGACCTCAGAGCCCTCTGGCACGCCAGGGCCGAGCCGCGGCAGCTGGGCCCAGCCGGGCTCCATGCTACAGAGACCGGCTGTGCACGAAAGCCAGGTGGCGGGCTCAGCAGACACGGCGCCCAGCGCTGCATCTCGTCCAGCACCCCGGGAGGCTCTTGGCGTGGCCAAGCAAGTGAATTTAGTGCCACCGAAGCCCAGGCTTTGCCTCGGGGGATGGGCCCTCTCGGCTCTGCTCTGAGTTGTCTCCGTCTCATCGGCCGAAGCGCACACCCCCCGCTCAGAACGCCTCCCGCGGACCCGTGGGCCCTGCCTGGCGTTTGCTGCTGCTGCCTCTGCTGGAGCCTTCTGGGCTGGGCGGGGCTGGGGACCGCTGTGTCTACGACGGTGATACAGTCTCCTTGAAGCCTTTCACCCATGGCACGCAGAGCCCCATGCCACAGCCTCCACCCTGGACGCGAGCATCAGGAAAGCCAACAAATTTGGTCGAATTAAAGTTCTAGGAGACCCACGAGCCGACCCTCAGGCCACAACAAGGCATGAGCGTCACACGCTAGGCCTGTGACCTCAGGGAAGAGGACGCAGTGCCCACGGCGCCTGGAGGCTGGCGCTCCGCTGCTCGGGGGGCGGGAGTGGCGGGCAGGAGAGGGCACCTGGTTGATGCCAAGGGTGAGGTCTGCACTCCCGTCAAGGAACCAGGTTCCACGGACTCTGCCTGGAAGTCTGGACAGCAGCCAGTAATGGGCCACTTCCTTCTGTCTTGAGGCAGGGGAAGAGGAGGCCGACACAACGGGAGCTGGACCAGCACCGAACTGTGTGCTCTGGGCAGCCTGACCTTGAATCCATAACGCGAGACTCATCCAGGGCTGGACCATGCAAGGAGCCAGCTGAGGCAAGCCGACACCACAGGGAGAGGTCTACACAGCGGCACAGCCAGCATCAGGAACAACCTGCCAGGCGGAGAGGTCTACACAGCAGCACAGCCCTCGCCAGGAACAACCGGCCAGGCGGAGAGGTCTACACAGCGGCACAGCCCTCGCCGGGAACAACCTGCCAGGCGGAGAGGTCTACACAGCGGCACAGCCCTCGCCGGGAACAACCTGCCAGGCGGAGAGGTCTACACAGCGGCACAGCCCTCGCCGGGAACAACCTGCCAGGCGGAGAGGTCTACACAGCGGAAGAGCCCTCGCCGGGAACAACCTGCCAGGCGGAGAGGTCTACACAGCGGCACAGCCAGCATCAGGAACAGCCTGGTAAACCATTGGCTCAGTGAAGCCAGGGAGATGATGGTGAGTAAGCACAGCAGATTCGAATGAGAGCCCCCGTCCCAGCCAGAACAGGATGATGGGACCAGATGAAAGGACTCTTAGAAATGAGAAATTTTCAGAGTTCCTTCTGCTTCCAACTGTGATCAAGTCTCTGCCACGAGCAGCCACTGCAAAGCTGGACCGAACACGGCACTGGGTCTGGGCAGCATGAGCCTGGGGTCCCTGGAGGCGGGAACTCAGGAAGGAGCCTGCGCCCTGCCTGGAGACAGTGTCCTGTGGCATTGCGGGCAGAGCACTGGGCCCAGAACCAGGGCACCTGCCGTCCACAGGGAGGGGCTCTGCTCTGGGCTGGGAAGGCTGCTCCAGGCTGGAGAAGAGGAGCTGGGTACCAGAGCAGCTGTTGCAGGCCTGCCCACCAGAGAGGAGAGAGCTGGGTATCCCTCACTCACACCCCGGATGTCAGCCGAGCCCACGGAGATCGCGGGTGCAACTGGGCTAGAGGTTGAGGCCCACTGAGACAGGCTGGAAGACACTGTAACCTTCCAGAGAGATGGCCAACAAAACACGAAGCCAGCTCTCAGCCAGTAACTGAAGTACCCAAGAGAACAAAAATCAACACTCTCTTAAAAAAGATCACAGAATCCACAGACTCCACAGTGCACCAACCACAACATTCGGTACACAATAAAAAACTACTGGACATGCAAGGAAACAGGAAAAGGTAACCCACAGTCAGAACGTAAGATGGGCCAGATGCTGGGTTTTTATCAGAAACTACGAAGGCCAGACGAAAATAAAACAACCTCTTCAAAAGGTTTAAAGAAAAAAAAAAATCTGTAAACCCAGAATCCAGCAACTGGTGAAAATAATCTTCAAAGATGAAGGTGAGGTGAAGTCATTTTCAGATCAACAAAAGCCAAAAGATTCGTCACCAGCAGTCATGCATTACAAGAAAAAAAATAAAGGAAGTTCCTCAGGCTGAAATAACAGCAGAAAGAAACTTGGAGGTGAGGGTAAGAAAGAAGAAAGAGCCTGTGGGATTGACAAAGAAGTGGGCAAATATAAGAGACTATTGATTTTCTCTGTAATTTTCTTTAAAAAAAACCACTGGCTGCTAAAAGCAAAACAATGACACCATAAGATGAGGTTCATAACACATTTAGAAGTAAAAACATGACAACAACCACACAAAGTGGGGTAGATGAAGGGAAATGCATGAGGTTTTCCCTTTGCCGGGTGGGAAGCACTGCCTCACACAGACCTGGCTAAGGAGGATGTGCACTGTTAGCCCTACAGCAATCCCCCCAACCCCAAGGGTACAGGGGACAAAAAAGCTGATAGAGGAAATAAATGCAATGGTAAAAAATTCAATTAACCTCAAAGAAGGCAGGGAAAGCGCAGCAGCAGAACAGAAGGGACAACTGGAAACAAATGACGAGACTGCAGACAAGTTCAAAGCTACACTAAATGCAAAGAGACTAAACACTCCAGTTACAAGGCAGAGATCATCATACTAGACAGAAAGAAGTGAGACCAAACTACATGCTGTTAAAAGCTGTGTTCTACACTTTAAATTGAAAGATCCACAGAGGATGAGAATTGAAAGGATGGAAAAAGAAATGCTTCAGACGGGCCCACATGGTTTCACTGGATTCTATCAAACATTTAAGGAAGAAAACACCAATATTGCACAAACTCCTTCAGAAAGCAAAGGAGAAAGAATCCTTCCCACCTTCCCAATTCATTTAATAAATTCAGCATGACCTTGATGTCAACACCTGACAAAGACATTACAAAAGAAGAAAATCACAGGCCGCCGTCCTCATGAACCTACACGTAAAAATCTTTAACAACACGCTGACATATGTCAGGACCATGCAGAGAATGCAAGGTTGGTTCACCACTCAAAATTCAACCAGCATAATTCACCACATTAAAGAACAAAAGAGAAAAGTCACAGACCTTTTAATAGATGCAGAAGAAACATTCGACAGCACTCGACACCCACCCATGATTAAAAAACAACACAGCAAAGGGACATTAACAATGTGTGTATTCTATTGTGTGCAATTATATCTCAATAAAGTTAATCAGAAAAAGAACTGTCAGAGAAAAAGAGGGCAACTAGAAGACATTATTTTTTAAAGTCAGGCAAATATGAAAATAAACTAAAAGGATATTTTGGAAGAAATAGTCATTAAAATTTAAAAACATAGGCTAAAGAAAGGAAGGAAAATTAGAGAATTTGTAAAATAAAAGAGTACTAATGGCCTGGAGGAAATCTGTCAGAATTCAGCATGTCACACATGGGGGGTGGAGCCATGAGTGTGGAAGGTACACTTGGTGGCGGGGGGGTCGGGAGCTGGGCTAGGAGCCTGTCATACATCCCCATGGGATTCCAGAAGGAGAAACTATTTTTAAAATGGGTAGGGCTTCCCTGGTGGCGCAGTGGTTGAGAATCTGCCTGCTAATGCAGGGGACACGGGTTTGAGCCCTGGTCTGGGAGGATCCCACATGCTGTGGAGCAGCTAGGCCCGTGAGCCACAACTACTGAGCCTGCGCGTCAGGAGCCTGTGCTCCGCAACAAGAGAGGACGCGATAGTGAGAGGCCCGCGCACTGCGATGAAGAGTGGCCCCCGCCTGCCGCAACTAGAGAAAGCCCTCGCACAGAAACAAAGACGCAACACAGCAAAAATAATTAATTAATAAACTCCTACCCCCAACATCTTCTAAAAAAAAAAAAAAAATGGGTAAAAATCCCAGCTCTTCACAGCCAAGACCCCCAGGTGCCGGCA
Organism: Physeter macrocephalus; assembly: GCF_002837175.3. NCBI lineage: Eukaryota > Metazoa > Chordata > Mammalia > Artiodactyla > Physeteridae > Physeter > Physeter macrocephalus. The sequence continues at coordinate 84,273,589 of NC_041233.1, forward strand.
GGAAATGAACCGTACCGGAGACCCTGGGGACCCCCCTTGCCCACCCTCAGGCTGACAACCAGGCCCCTGGCTCCCCTGCCGAGACCCCTGCTCCGAGGGCTCAAGTAGGAGACGAAACCCAACCCTAATTAATCACAGGAGCAGACGGGGCAGGGCAGCTCTCCCCACCGCCCCTCCCTGCGGCTGCACCCCCCTCCTGGGTGACCCTCCACACCTCTTCTCTGCCCACACACCAAGTCCCCGTCTCCAGCCCCCTTGTCTGCCGGGGACCATCTGCAGCATCCCCATGGGCTGCAACCCCCAGCCTGGGGGCCTCACTGACTCACCGCCCGCCCCACCTTCCCTCCTGCGCCTGTGCCCACAGGCCCTGTGCCCTGCCATCCCCCCGCCACGCAGCCCAGGACCCTCCTGACAAAGCCCTATCTCCCCGGCACCTCTCGACCTCAGGTGGGCGCCGCCCGGGTGCCCCCCAGCCTCCCCCTGCAAGGCCCTGCCCCCCACACTCCAGACACACCTCCCCCACGGCCTGCCGGCCTCTCAAGCTGGCACTTCTACGGGAGCCGTGAGGTCTGCTGCTCTTCCTGCCCACTTTCTGGGAAAACGAGTTGGCCTTCGTCCTTGCCCCAAGGGTCTCCCGCCTGCTTGTCTCCCCCCGGGGGGATAGCCCAGGACCGCCACCTGTCCACCTTCTCCAGGACCTCCGCGATGCTGGTCAGCGACTTCCGCAGATGGTGCCGCAGGTCGTGCTGCAGCAGCGGGAGGCATGCGTTCCACTGCGTGGCGCACACCACGTGGATGACCCGTGGGTCGCCCAGGCGCACAGCTCGCTGGAGCACCATGTCCAGTCTCCGTACTATATTCAGCTGGGTCTGCACAAAGGACAGTGGCCCATGTGTGAGGCTGGCGGCAAACGTGCAACACAGGGCGAGCCAGGGCAGCCCCGGCCGACCCTGAGCCCAGGAGGCCGCAGGTGGGGCCCGGGCCCACAATCTGAGTCTGTCAGTGGAAATGGCCTGTGTGATTTTTTCTAGAAGGGCCTGGCTCGGTCGAGATTCTGCCTTAGAACAGGCTCTGCGCCCTCTGGGTGTGTCTCTCCTCTGTGAGCCCATCTGAGCGAGGCTGCTGATCTCCTGGCCCTGTACATTTATGGGGTCCACGCCCAGTTACGCCCACTACCCAATGAACAGCTCCTCCAGTCCGTGCCCCACATGCCCTGCCCAGCAGACAGGCGCTGGCCGGCCTCAGCCTGTGCGAGGGGCCTCACCAGCTCCACGCCTCCCTCGGCGCCCACCAGGGCTGCCTGGGCTCCTAAGCTCAGCCATGTCCGTGGGCCCTGGCTTCTGGTACCTGGGGGCATCCCCTCGTGCTGCTCCCAGGCCACAGGGCCCAGCGCAGGCTTGGGGCTCAGACCCTGTGCCTCCTGCCTGCCAAGATGTGTCCATCAAAGTCTCACTGAACCGGTGCCCCTGAAGGGCCACTGGCCCGAGGTCCGAAGCTGACAAAGGCAGAGGGACACGGCCCTGCAGTCCCTGCACCACCACCTGCCAGCACCAGCACGTGGTCAACAGGTAGCCCATGACCTCCCTCGAGAAGGTCAACGCCGGCAGGGGCAGCCACCTGGGCAAGTCCAAAGGGAACACGCACATCCCCCAGGTGGCCTCGACCTCGCGGAGTCTCGGCCCAGCTGCTCATCCTCTGGCAGAGCTCACGGCGCCGACGCTGCCTCTCCTGCTCCCCCCCGGGCCAGGCGGGGACGTGGGGCAGGACAGCCCGGCTCCAGGGCTCCAGAGAGGGTCCCAGGAGCTGAGCCAGGGAGCGGACACCTGGGCCCCAAAGAAATGCCAGCCGCCATCATCCTGTTTCAGTGTATTTTGGTTCCCTTTTTGCAACTGCAGGATTCTTATTAAAGAACATAAATGATCGCTGGATTCCTTTTCTGGCGGTGGCTGCTGGACCAGCTCTGACTGCATTACATATGACACTGAGGTCACGTGGTCTGTCACTTTGCCACCGTGTTCACCAGGCTGCCGTGCGCCAACTCCTCAGAGAGACAGCTGCCTCCTCGCTAAATAACAGTGGAATATTCTAGACAAGCCAGGGGTTTCCAAAGGGGGCAGCGAGGGAGGAACGCTCGTGGGGGTCCTCTGGACCGGCCCTCCACCCTCCCCGGGGTCCCCCGTCCCCCATCCCGCGATGACGTCACCACTTCACTGGAGCCCCTCTGTTTCCCAAGCCCAGCGAGGCTGACAGCCCCACACTAGAGCCGGGGCAACGTCTGCCTTCCTGGACCTGAGTCAGGATGGCAAAGTGCTCTCATGGGGACTCAGTGTTCACCAATGGCAAGTGTTATCAGTGTGCTGGGGTGGGCCACTCCATGCAGGCCGCAGGAGGGCTTGGCCAGAGGACGGTCTCACCCCAGCCCCTGGCCCAGAGAATGGGCTGCACGAACCCAGACGTCCGCCAGGCCAAGGTGGCCCTGGGGGACCCAGCTCTGTGCTGTGGAGGAGGACGGCAGCCGGCCTCAGCAGCTGAGGGCCACCCAGGCCCCTGGAGCTCCTGCCAGAGAGGCCACAGTCACGGGTTGGAAGCCAGGGCACAGGGGGCTGGCCCGTGCCTGTCAGGTCTCCTCCCGAAACCTGGCACCAGTCAAGTCACAGGGTCCAGGGAACCTGCACAACAGTTCAGCATCCGCTGCGGCTCCTACTCGAGGACTTACCTCCACAGCCTCTCGGGTGTAGATTTTAATTTTATTTGCAAATCTTACAGCTTCCAATTCATACTCCAGGCATTCGATTTCAATTAGCGTCCCGGGGTCCTGCGGGGCAGAGGAGTTGCTGTGTAAGATGGAGAGTTTTAACGAAAGCCATCATGCACATTCATTAACTTCAAAGACCGTTTAAAAATACAATTCGTGTACTAGGTAGAAATTCAACAAATAAAAATTAGATAATACAAATATATGTAAGAAAAACTTAAAATGTTTCCAAAAGATGCAAAGATTTGAAAGAGAACGCTAGAAAAAAACTGTTTTTCACCTTTGATAGTTAATTTCACTGGACACAGAACTTTTAAATAACTACACCAACTTCAGACAAACGCTCTGTTATGAAATTTGGCCAACCATTTCTTTCACTGAATCCCTGCCGGGTTTGGACAGGGCGTCCTGCTGGAGGCGGCGGGGCGGCAGGGGCCTGGGATTTGCTGGGTGGGTGGCTGGGGCACACAACTTTTACAAACTGCTCAACTGTTTTCCCAAGGGGTTGCCATTTCCCATCCCACTCCTGGCCATCTGGGACGGTCAGTCTCCAGTCTAGCCATCTACTAGGTGTGTGCTTGTGAGATAACAGCTCACAAAGTTTCCTCTTATTTTTTTCTCTTAATGTTTTTCCCAGAAGTTTTATCATTTTAACTCTCACGTTTTGGTTTATGATGCATTTTGAGTTAATTTCTGTCCACGGTATGAAGGGCAGGCCGATGCTCACTTTCTCGCACGTGGTTGTTTCCTTGTCCAGTACCATTTGTGGACGAGATGCTCTGTCACCCACCGGAAGCCTCTGCGCCACTGATGTTCCCTATATCCTCCTTAGTGTGTCTCCTTTCTGTTTCATTTTGGATAGTTTGCATTACTATACCTTCGAAAGTTTGCTAATCTTTTTTTCTGAAATGTCTACTCTGTTTATTTTTATGTAAAAATTTTAATTTAGGTATAATTGACAAATAAAATTGTATATATTTAAAGAGTAAACATGTAAAATGTAAAAGCATATACATTGTGGAATGATTCCCATAATCAAATGAATTAATACATCCATCACCTCACATTGTTACTGTTTTGTTTTCTTTTTGGTGAGAATGCTTAAGATCTTTCTTACCAAATTTCAAGTATACTCTACAGAAGTATGAACTATAGTCACCAAACTGTACACTAGATCCTCAAAATGTATTCATCTTAAAGCTAAAAGGTTGTCCCCTTTGATCAGCACCTCCCCACTTCCTGCACCCCCAGGCCCTGGCAACCACCATGCTATTCTGTTTCTCTGTCTGGCTTCTTTCACTGAGCGTAATGCTCTCCATATTCATCCACACTGTCACAAATGGCAGGATGTCCTTTCTCATCGCTGAATAACACTGCATTTACACACACACACACACACACACACACACACACAATTTTCTTTATCCATTCATCCACCATATTCATCCACACTGTCACAAATGGCAGGATGTCCTTTCTCATCGCTGAAAAACACTGCATTTACACACACACACACACACACACACACACACACACACACACACACAATTTTCTTTATCCATTCATCCATCAACAGACACTTAGGTTGTTTCCACATCTTGCTTTTGTGAATAATGCTGCAGTGAACATGGGGGTGTACGTATCTCTTTGAGATCCTGATTTCATTTCCTTTGGACATACACACAGAAGTGGGATTGCTAGATCATACAGTAGTTCTATTTTTAATTTTTTAAAGGACTTCCCTACTGTTTTCCATTATAGCTGTATCAATTTACATTCCCAACAACACAACACAAGGGTTCCCTTTTCTCCACATCCTCACCAACACTTGTTATCTCATCTTTTTGATAACAGCCATTCTAACAGGTGTGGGGTGATACTCACTGAGGTTTTGATTTTATCTCCCTGATGATGTTGAGCACCTTTTCATGTATGATTTGAGTATCTTCTTTGGAAAAATGTCTATTCAGGTCCTTAGCCCATTGTTTCCCATTGGATGATGATGATTTCCTACTGATGTATGAGTTCCCTATATATTTTAGATATTAAACCCTTATCAGATATATGGTTTGCAAATATTTTTCTCCTATGCCATAGGTTGCCTTTTCATTGTGTTGTTTCCTTTGCTGTGCAGATACTTTTTAGTTTGATGTAGTCCTACTTGTTTACTTTTGCTTTTGTTGTCATATTCAAAAAATCATTGCCCAGACCAATGTCAATAAGTTTTTGCCCTATGTATTTATATAGGAGTTTTACGATTTCAGGTCTTAAAGTCTGTAATCCATTTAATTTTTGTGAGTGGTGTAAGGTAAGGGTCCAATTTCATTCATCTGCATGTGGCCATTCAGTTTTCCCCGCACCGTTTATTTAGAAGGCTGTCCTTTCCCCATGGCGTTTTCTTGTTGCCCTTGTCAAAGATTAGTTGACATTATGTGTGTGGCCTTATTTTTGGGCTCTCAATTCTGTTCCATTGGTCTGTGTGTCTATTTTTGTACCAGTACCATATGTTTTGATTACTATAGCTTTGTGGTATAGTTGGAAATAAGGAAGTGTGGTGCCTCCAGTTTTGTTCTTCTTTCTCAAGAGTGCTTTGGCTCTTCCGTGGTTCCATACAATTTTTTTTCTATTTCTTGAGAAATGCCATTGGAATTGTGATAAGGATTGGATTGAATCTGTAGGTGATTTGGGGTAGTATAGACATTTTAACAATTTTCATTCTTGCAATCCAAGAACATGGGATATCTTTCCATTCTTTGTGTCTTCTTCAATTTCTTTCACCAATGTCTTCTAGTTTTCAGTGCACAAGTCTTTCAATTCTTTGGTTAAATGTATTCTTAAGTCTTTTACTGTTTCTGATGCTATTGTAAATGGAATTGTTTTCGTAATTTCTCTCTCAGTTCATTTTTAGTGAACAGAAACATAACCAATTTTTGGATGATGATTTTTTTTTTTTTTGTGGTATGCGGGCCTCTCACTGCTGCGGCCTCTCCCATTGCGGAGCACAGGCTCCAGACGCGCAGGCTCAGCGGCCATGGCTCACGGGCCCAGCCGCTCCGCGGCATGTGGGATCCTCCCAGACCGGGGCGCGAACCCGGTTCCCCTGCATCGGCAGGCGGACGCGCAACCACTGTGCCACCAGGGAAGCCCTGGATGATGATTTTGAATCCTGCAACTTAACTGAATTTGCTCATTAGTTCTAATGGTTTTCAGTGGGGTCTTTAGAGTTTTCTCTATATAAACAGGTTATGCCAAATGCAAACAGAGACACATTTACTTCTTCCTTTCTGATTTGGATGACTTTTCTTTTTCTTGTCTGACTGTTGTGGCTAGAACTTCCAGTACTATGTTGCACAGAAGTGGCAAGAGTGGGCACCCTTGTTTTATTCTTGATAGTAGAAGAAAAGCTTTTAGTCTTTCACCATTGAATATAATGTCAGCTGTGGGCTTGTCATATGTAGTCTTTGTTATGTGGAGGTACATTCCTTCTATACCCAATTTGTTGAGAGTTTTTATCATGACAGGATGTTGAATTTTGTCAAATGCTTTTCCTGCATCTATTAAGATGATCGTATATTTACCCTTCATTCTGTTAACGTGATATATCACATTTATTGATTTGCCTACGCTAAACCATCCTTTCAACCTCAGGATAAATCTCACTGATCATGGTGTTTGATCTTTACAATGTTCTGCTGAATTCAGTTTGCTAGTATTTTGTTGAGGATTTTTTGTTCATCTGGGATATTGGCCTGTAATTTTCTTTTCTTATAGTGTCTTTGTCTGGTTTGGTATCAGGGTAATGCTCACCCTGTAAACTGAATTGGGGAGTGTTCCTTTCTCTTCATTTTTTTTGGAAGAATTTTTGAAGGATTGCATTAATTCTTCTTCAAATGTTTGGTAGAATTCACCAGTGAAGTCATCTTGTCCTTGTTTGGAGATTTTTTGATTACTGATACAACCTCCTTACTAACTGGTCTATTCAGATTTTCTATTTCTCCATGATTCAGTCTTGGTAGGTTGTATGCTTCTGGGAATTTATCCATTTCTTATAGGTTACCCATCTTCCTGGCATATAATTGTTCACAGTAGTCTCTATGATCCTTTGTATTTCTGTGTTATCAGTTGTAATGTCTCCTCTTTCATTTCTGATTCTGAGTCTTCTCTTTTTTTCCTAGTCTAGCTGTTTGTCAATTTTGTTTATTTTTTCAAAAAACCAGCTGTCAGTTTCAATGATCTTTTCTATTTGTTTCCTGGTCTCTATTTCATTTGTTTTTTGCTCTGATCTTTGTTATTTCCTTCCTTCTGCTAACTTTGGGCTTTGTGCTGATTTTGGGGGTTTTTTTTAGTTCCTTGAGGTATAAATATAGGTCATTTATTTGAAATCTTTCCTTTTTCTTATTGTAGGTGTTTTTGGATATGAACTTCCCTCTTAGGACTGCTTTTGCCATATTCTATAAGTTTTGGTATGTTGTGTTTCCATTGTCCTATGTTTCAAAATCTTTTTTTCCCCTTTTGATTTATTCTTTGTTCAGGAGTATGTTGTTTAATTTCCACACTTTTGTGAATTTCTAACTTTCCTCCTGTTGCTGATTTCTGGTTTCACACCATTGTGGTCAGAAAATCATCTTAAATTTGTTGAGACTTGTTTTATGATCTAACACAGGGGTCCCCAACCTTCGGTCCGTGGACCGGTACCAGTCCACAGCCTGTTAGGAACCAGGCCGCACAGGTGGAGGTGAGCAGCGGGCGAGCGAGCAAAGCATCACCTGCCGCTCCCCAGCGCCCGCATTACCGCCTGAACAGCCCCCACCCACCATCTGTGGAAGAACTGTCTTCCTTGAAACTGGTCCCTGGTGCCCCAAAGTTTGGATACCGCTGATCTAATGTATGATATGTCCTGGAGAATGTTCCATGTGTGCTTGAGAAGAATGTGTATTTTCCTCCGTTGAATGGAATGTTCTACAGATGTCTATTAGGCTCATTTTGTCTAAAGTGTAGTTCAAGCCCAATACATACTTATTGATCTTCTGTCTGGATGATCCATCCATGTTGAAAGTGGGGTATTAAAGATTCCTACTATTGTTGCATTGCTATCTATTTCTGCTTTCAGATTTGTTAGTGTTTGCTTAATATATTTAGGTGCTCCAATGTTGGATGCATATACATGTACAATTGTTATATTCTCTTGACAAATTGATCCATTTATCATTAATGATACTATTGATGCAAAACTGTAAAAATCACGTCATCTCAACTGTATGAATTGCACTTTAAAAAGACTGAAAGGAAATTTACCAACACAACTATTTAGGCCCTCCTGGTGAGGGGCTTTTGAATTCCTTTCCCTTTTTTTTTTTTTTTTTTGCCTTTCATGTACAGATCACAGTGAGTAGGGGTGGTGCACCCAGTCCCTGACCACCTACTTTGCTGTCCATCTTCTTCAAGTCTGAGAGGCAGTCAGAGGTGATCTCCCCACATTTCAAGATCAGAGAAAGATGAGCTAATTCAAAAAGCAAAAGAATTCTGGAAACAGAAACAAAACAGCACTGGGTCAATAGGAGACAACAAGAAACACCCACCTGTGGGTAGAATAAGCCTTCAGCTGTCACTTAGGGGAGGCAGGAATAAAATGGAAGGGAAGAGAAATCCTATGGTGAGGGTCCCTAAGCCCAGCCCCCTCTGGCCCTGACACAGGATTTGGAGGGACTTCCACTGCCTCAGGGCAGGTGCAGGTGCAGCCTGATGAGGGGCTGTGAGCCCTGGGCATCACCATTTGAGCCCTTGGTGGGGGGCAGGGGCGACAAGAGACAGATACACATTTCCTCGGGGCCGGCTCTTCCTATCCTGTGACCAGAGCATTCACAGTCACCAATTGCCAATCGTGGTCTTTGTGGAAATCAGCAGGTTGATGCTAAAATGTGCACGGAAATGCAAAGGACCTAGGCTATCCTAAGCAACTCTGAAAAAGAACAAAGTCAGAGGACTAAACTGCCTGATTTTAAGACTTAATATAAAACTGCAGGAATCAAGGCAATGGTTCTGGTGGGAAATGGGCCAGGCTTCTCAGCCTGACACCATCACATATTGATGAGGCAGTTCTCTGCTGGGTGGGGACCCGTCCTGCACACGGTGGAGTGTTTAGCAGCACCCCTGGTCACCAGCAACAGTGGCCACCAGCAGCGTCCCAAGACATGCCAGCCTCCCTTGGGGATAAGCCAACACCTCCCTGCTCTTTCCGAGGCAGACATCACAACCTGACTGTGGCCGGACCACACGGACTGCACTTGGTCAGCTCCTCTCAGGCCCGCAGTCCCACCCCCACCCCCTTCTAGTGACCGTGACCCAGCTTCCGCCCACTCACAAGGAATGCGTCCAAGCCAGAGGAGTCCCGGCAATGCTAACCCTTGCCTTCACCTGATATGAAAACTGAAGAGTGCCCTGTGCTGACAGTGGTCACGGGACCCCCAGGGGAGGTAAACCCTCGGTCCCACTTGGTAGTCAGGTGCCATTTTTAGCTCTGGCCCCTTTAAGTCCTCCTTTAAGTCCCCTGTGCCCCTTTTGGTGGCTCGGAGCACAGCTGCGGATGCCTCTGGATTGTCGTCCGCAGACCGTTCCTGCCTGTGTGTCAGTCCCCACAATGAACTTCCTAACTGCACTTTACGGAGCTGCCTGCTTCGCTTTTCAGTCTCAAAGACACTTCTCAGCCAGGAGAATATTATCCACTATCTCCGTGCCCCGACACTCACCCCGGAAGCAAGCAGCCTGTCCACTGTAATAGGCACCCTCCCTTCTCCCTTCACTGGGGTGGGTGCGGGTTCCTGCCCTCTGTCCCGACCCGTGCAGCCCGGACCCCCAAGGGCCCTGGTGGGGCCTCCAGACCCACAGCCCCTCTGACCTCCCCGAGCTCCGGCCGCCTGGGCCTGTTGTGTAGGGAAGAAGGGAGAACCCACAAAGGGAGCCATCACTGATTTTCAGTGCTTTTTTGGTCTTAAACTCACAAAACTTTTATTTCTACCCAGAATTCCAGATACAGAAGCCCAGGTGGGGAGGGGTCAGCGGGCCCTTCACAGACGGCTAGAGCCTTGGGGCTGAGGAAGGACCTGACCCCACAGACAGCATCTCCAAGCGGCTGAGCCTGTGACCCCGGCCAGCAGGGGACACTCCCATCCCAGGCCTGGGGAGCAGCTGGGCTGAGCACCCGGGAAGCCGCATCACAAGCCACCAGCCAGCCTCTTAGCCACCACGCAGTAAACTGGCAACAGCGAAGCCACAGACCCACGGGCGGGGGGGGGGGGGGCGGCGGGAGGGGGGGCATGTGGCGGGCATGGGCACAGAGGCCCGGGGCGGGTGCTGGGGGTCAGGATCAGGGGCGCAGCTGGCTCCGTGTGGGCCACACGCCGGGGCTCCTGGGGGAGCCGGGTCAGCGTCCACCAATGGGGCTGCTGGGCCAGGAACGTGGGGACTCCCTGACGGGTCTAAATGGAGCCTGGTCCAGGATGGTGGGGGATGAACGTCAGCTCAAATTATTCTTCTCCTAAATGAAGCACAGCTGGGGACTTGCCTGGTGGCGCAGTGGTTGGGAGTCCACCTGCCAATGCAGGGGACATGGGTTCAAGCCCTGGTCCGGGAAGATCCCACAGGCCACGGAGCAACTAAGCTCGTGCGCCACAGCTACTGAAGCCCGCACGCCTAGAGCCCAGGCTCCGCGACAAGAGGAGCCACCGCAATGAGAAGCCCACGCGCAGCAACGAAGACCCAATGCAGCCAAAAATAAATAAATAAATAAATAAATAAAATAAAAATAGAAAATAAAACACATCTGTACATCAGAAATTGCTTTAAAGGTAAACATACTGACACAATTGATAATTATACTGGAATTGGAGGGCTCAAATTTTGAAACAGAAAAAGCTTTTGCAAGTCCTTAGTAAAATGATTTACAACCTACTTTTTAAAAACTGGGCAAAAGAAATCATTGGAAAATTAATGAGAGAAAAATAATGTCCGTAAATATATGAAAAAAAGTTCCACTTCGCCAGCAGGCAGCGGACCTGCAGTGGAGTCAGTGCAGTCCCAGGCGGCGGGGCAGGTGTCCCGGTGTCATGCGATCCCCTCTGTCCCCAGGGTCCCCCCCTCTGGAACCTCCCGGGGCCCCTCAGGGAGGCTGTGCCCAGGGACGGGACAAGCAAGACCTGCTCTGAGTTAGAACAACTTAGAGAACCTGATGAAAGAGCTGAACTGGGGGTACATTCCAGACCTTTCTTTCAGCCTCTGGCTCAACTACCAGTTCCCAGGAATCCGATCCGGGACTGAACTCTGAGCGGCGCTCCCAGGACTCAGGGAGCAGAGAACTGGCAACTGAAATGCTCAGGGAGAGGTGTGCTCTTCTGTGGCTGAACTGCTAGGCATCTATTCAGAAGGTGTAAGATGGTGTAATAACTTGAAAAGCACTTGTGATTAGAGGTCGAACTTGACTTTAAAAAAGTATGATGTGAAGTTTCATAACCCAAGTGCTGCCAAACAGTACAAACCTCAGGACAAAAAAAGACTAAGACAGAAATACACTAAAACCTCCACAGTGGTTGATACTTGCCTGGGTAATTATGGTTATGGGTTTTTTTTTCCACATTTTCCTATAGTTACGAAATGCTGTACATAGATGTGAAACTGGAAAAACATAAACACTTACTTTTCCTCTCCGATTGAAGGAAAGTGCTGGTGATTGTAATAACGTAAAGATTTATAGGTATCCTTCAGAATTTTGTTGATATCTTCAGATAAATCATTTTTATCCAATTTTCTAGAACATAGATCGATTTAATCAAATATTAAATAACCAAAAGATCCTGTTAGATTTCTTTAAATGATCCTAAAAAAATCTGAAGTCTATGAACTTGTGTTTTCACTGAACAGAAGGCCTAAGGTAACACCTCCTCCTTCCTCTCCTCCGTTCTCCTGACGACCACTCACGTCCCTCCCCCTCACTGCCAGCCCAGCCTCTATCTTCCTCCATCCCTAAGAACAGACCCCGAGGACACCGTGCACAGGCCCTGCACCCAGAACCAGTCCCACACCAAGAGCCCACCGAAAGGGAGGCTTGGCCCTTCCCATCTGCCCAGATCCAACCCAGACCAGCACCTGCCTCCCTCTGGACAGCTGTCCTCCCCACTCACACATCGGGATGTTCTCTTTCACACATACCAGAATCTCCTCACTCACATACACTGGGATCTCCTCACTCACACGCACCGGGATCTCTTCACTCACACGCACCGGGATCTCCGCACGCACACGCACTGGGATCTCCTCACACACACGCACTGGGATCTCCTCGTTCACACGCACCGGGATCTCCTCACTCACACGCACCGGGATCTCCTCACACACACGCACCGGGATCTCCTCACTCACACGCACCGGGATCTCCTCGTTCACACGCACTGGGATCTCCTCACTCACACGCACCGGGATCTCCTCACCACACACACCAGGTTCTCTACCATCCTATTTCCCTGTCGCCACCATAGCAGGGCTCTACCTGGGTACAATCTCTCCCATGCACTCTCATCCAGTCCCATGAGGGTTTCACCCACAACTACTCTCTTTTTGTTCAAGCTCATGGTCAGGTCTCAAGCTTCCTTTGGCAGGTCCAACATGGCTGCTGTCCCTCTCTTCTAAAACCACCCTCCTCACTGCTGAGGAGCTGCGCTCACTCTGGCATCCGCCCCGGAGCCTCTCAGTAAAGGGAGGCAAGGCCGAGCCCGCCATCCAGCCTCACCGTCCCTGCACGTGTGCCCCCAACCCCGGCACAGAGACTAGTCGGCGCCTATCCCCCTTCCCGAAGCACTTACGCTTTTAGCATATTAATCTGGAAAGTGACAGACAGCCTAATAGAACTTTTCTTTTCTTCCTTTAACTGAAGCTCATCCATTAATTCATGTTGGACCTGTTATAAGATGAAAACAGAATATTAACAGAGATTTAAGCAAATAATTAGGGAAAGACCAGATATTTTGTTTAGCTATTATTTTACAAATATTCCTCCTTTAAAAGTAAAATTTTGGGGCTTCCCTGGTGGCACAGTGGTTGGGGGTTCGCCTGCCGATGCAGGGGACACGGGTTCGTGCCCCAGTCTGGGAAGATCCCACATGCCGCGGAGCGGCTGGGCCCGTGAGCCATGGCCGCTGAGCCTGCGCGTCCGGAGCCTGTGCTCCGCAAAGGGAGAGGCCACGACAGTGAGAGGCCCGCGTACCGCAAAAAAAAAAAAAAAAAAAAAAAAAGTAAAATTTTGTAATTGACAATTATTTTCTCATTTATTATGCTTTATGTTTAGTTTTTCTTATATAATTTAAGTTGATTCCTATATATAAAATTAATAGGTGATGAATGCTCTTTACACACTGTTGCAGTAATTACTTAAATTACTAATTTTCTGCTCACTTTTTTAAAAACTCAGTGCCGTTAAAAAGGAAATATTCAGTCACGACGAAGGAAAATATTTTGTTTTGTTCTGTTCAGGCTCGTACATGTGTATGTATGTTTTTGTATCTCTCAGTGGATGATCTTGGCTGTTTTTTATACATAGTTTCCTGAACAATGGCTTAAGAAAATGACTTCTTTCTACAGTTTGGAATATTCCAACTTACCATAAGAGCAAATATTTGTCGATATTTCTGTGGCGCGTTAGCCTTGATGAATGGTGCTGCAGTGGCACAAAACTTCGCGGCCTCCTCGTTTTTTCCAGCTTGTAGATAACACTCCAGAAGCTCCCTGGATAATACAAAAATAGTCCATATTAAACCTGGATGAAGTCATTTTCTGCTGCAAATGTCTAATAACCCGGTTATTATATTTTTATGTTTTACAAATTTCAGAAAGACGCAGGGATTGGCCAGCTCCTTACCCCACACCCAGTATGGGGCTCACTGGGCTGGGGCCGGGGCTGGAAAGCTCGGCCACTGCCTGCAAAGGGAAATGGGACTGTTTGGCTGTGATTACCGAGGACTCAAACAACGGTGTTTTACAGAAAGAGCATAGTTTTACTTATTTTCTGTTAAAGCCTCCCCAGGTAGCTGTAAAGCAGGTGAGGAATGCCTGCACACTCTGGATTCCAACTTCAGGGCCGACCCTCTGGGCACCCCCAGTGGCATCCACAAAATCACTGGCCACAAACAATGCCACACAAATACAGGAAAGTGTCACCGAGCGCCTTTCAGCCCGCCTGGCCGGCTGGGGACCACTTGCTGACATCCACGCAGGGGCGTCTGTCCCTGGGGTTATGCGCTCAGGGCAAGCTTCCCTAAGTGGGGCCACCTGGATGCGTGAGCATCCTGGCCAAGCTGTATGTTGCTAGAATGTCTACTAGATTCACAACTTATTTGTTTTCAAAACCACGAGCCAGGACTGTGACACAGGCTCCCACTTCCTGGGCTCTGAGTAGAAGCACCTGTCCTGTGGTAACACCTGTCTGATCAGGACACCGTGATGCCATCTGCAGAGTTGAGAAACATGTGCAGACAAGACACACAAAACCTGATTCTAACTTCGGGCTAGAGAGCACTGCCAGGGCTGCGATGTGAAATGTGGCCGCCAGGAGAGCGGGGAGGGGACGGCCAGCGTCTGCCAGGTGTCTGGGGACTCACAGCATCAGCTCTGCCGGCCAGTCCTTGTCCTCCTCCTCAGTCTGATTCAACACGTTCACGATTTGGGAGAGGCTGGGGATCACGTGGTGATGATACCCAGGCTTGAGAAATGGCCTCACCATTTGCCAGTAGAGGACCGACGCGTTATACACCAGGAAGTAATACCTGGGGCACAAGAAGAGGGTGGGTGAGGCTCACCCAGAGCCAGTCCGTCCTGAGCCCCTTCGTGAGGGAACCCAGGGCCTCTGTCTCTGGCAGGAGCAGCAGCCCTGCCCGAGCCGCCCTGGCCTGGCTGCCAGATGCACATGTGGGGTGGATGCAGCATCCTCCCAGAGTCAGCCGCGTGCCCTGCTCAGCCGAGTAGGTGGCTCCAGTTCAGACCCCGCCACAGGCTCCTGGGCCCAGACCAGAGACCCCGTCACTCCTTCGGCCATTCTGAAAAGCGATCAGCTCCCCATAAAAGTACCCAATGAGGAAGGCCTCCTTCGGCTTTCAAGGGATAGACAAGAATGGGCAAGTGCAGGGGGCATCAAGGAAGGCTGCCTGGAGGAATCAGCCAGGAGAGCAGTACAGGGAAAGTGCTTGGGTGGGGTCCCTGTGCGAGCGGATGAAGCGCACGGTGGGTGCGAGGAGCACTGGGGACGCAGCAGGGCACCCTGAGAAGCCGGGCCTTCCCCGAGGGCTGCAGGAGCCGCCAGAAGGACCCGAGTGAGGGAACCCAGGCGCCTCTCTGGAGGGGCCACCTCTGTCTTGCAGGAGGCAGGTACCTGGCGGTGCTGGTCGTCTGAGGGAGGGGTGCAGCTGCTGACCCTGTGCCCCAGAGGAGGGAGGCCCGGGCCCAGCAGGAAGACAAGGCCGCTGCTCCTTCGTGGGGTCTACTCAGACCCCTCACTCACCAGCCCCCGAGGCTCCTGGTCCCCCCGGGCAGTCTTCACGTCCCCCCAAGACCCCTGGAGTGCAGCATTGACCAGGCCCCTCCCCAAGGGTGCCCACAGCTTGGGCTCCAGGGGTCCGGGGCATGGTCCCCCTGAAACACCCACTGTCCTTAGAACCTTTGGCTCGAGGCCGGGCCTTGCCATCCAGATGTCCCCGCTGAGGAAGGGTCTGTGGGGCTGGGCCCTGTATCCCCAGCACCTACGACAGGGGCTGGCCAGAGGAGCCCATCCACAGCAGACACTGGCAGAATGAGTGAATGAACCTAGGGTTTATACTTAAATGTGCTTTAAACGTTGTGTCCTGTTTAAATAGGCTGTATCAATACCAGTTTGTACGCAGACTTAACAATTTCAATAATATTTAAGCAGTAATTCAGTAGAAAACTGTGCTGGAGTCTCAGGGCAATCACCCCTCCAGACACGAAGCCGTGGGCCAGGAGATCTGCCAGGGGGAGCACAGGCCGGTGGGGGCAGGGCAGGGAGGGAGCCCAGATGCCAACCCCCCAGAGAGGACCAGAAAGGGAGGTGCCGGGGGACGGGTCAAAGGCGAGGTTCCCACAGAGAAAGCAGGCAAAAGGCATCTGCAGGTCACAGAGACCTTTGCGCAGGGAAGAGGATGCAGCTAAAGGGTCGAGTGTGCACGCGGCCCAGCTCCAACGCCAGAGACGTGAGCCCACAGCCATAGATGCAGTAAAACACGAACAAAACGACAAAAACCCCGGCGTCCAAACAGACAGAACCACCTGGTAAGTTCTGGTTCTAAGCCTTGTACACACTCAGAAATGGCCGATCCGTCATGTTCACCTTGGTTCTCCTTTTGCAAAGTTGATTGCCTTCATATACTGAGTCACGCAATTTTCAAATTCCTCCTAAACAACATAAAGAATGCACAATTAGATCAAATTTGCTACTGGAACATCAGTCACTGGTCACCGTCACTGCCCTGAACATTAAGCCTCTCTGAAGACGGCCTGGCCCCCAGGGTGTGAACACTGGGAGTGGACGGCCACAGAAGCTCTCAGGAGCTCCGCCCCCTCCCTGGAAGCCTGGAAGTCCACCCCCAGCCCACCCTGCGCCCCACCTGTGCCGCAGGCATGACCGGGCACGGGGACACAAAGGGCAGAGGTCAAAAGGACACAAGCCAGACCCCCTCAGGGAAAAGCACAGATGGGAAATGCGGCATCTCACTTCACTGAAGAAGAATCTGGTCACCCAACTCCCAACAAAGCCGTTTGAAGGTGGGTCTAGCCTGACGCCGTCCGGAGGTGGGGGAATTTTAACTGCGGCGGTACAAGCCATGGAATTTTGAGGAGAATGAAAGCAACCTCTCAGGGGAAAAATACAGTAGGACAATTACATATTCGTTTCAGGACGGCAAACTAGCTAAGGCTGCGCTTCACCTCGCCAAGACACTCAAGGTTGTACGCACCAAGGCTTCATGAGTCAAAAGGCCAATAAAGAAAATCGGGAGGAACCAGCACGCGGGGCGGGCGGGGACGCTGGGACAGGGCCCGGAATCGCCTCTCACCATGTTTTCGGTGGACTTGGGGGCACACAGCTGGGCCCTGCACAGGTGCGCTCGGCCCAGAAACTGGGTGACCGGCCCCTTCACCTTGAAGTACATCCGGATGCAGTCCTCGCTCACCTCGGGCTGCCCCATCTGCGCAGGAACACAGCCCCCCCCCAAGAGGTTCGCAGAGGGGGCGGCCCAGTGGACCACCCACCAGGGGCTGCCGCTTCCCGCTTCTAGTACAAACCAAGAAATCGGGGTCCCCTGAAGGCGCCTCCCTAGGACCCCTGGGATTAATCACCTTCAGGGCCTGTTCTGCACACAAAACAAACAGGTCGGGGCTGAAGCTTTCTGTGGGGTCAAACTCTGATTTCCCCAGGTTGGCGGACTTGATCAACTGATAAGCCCTCTTCAGGGACGCAGCATCTGTGAGGACAGGAGTTGAGGCAGATTTGGTCATCACGCAGCCAGTGCACCACCAAGCAGCAGTGGGGACGGTCAGGAGGGCCCGGGACAGGGCTGAGGTCGGGCAGGCACCCCCGTGCTGGCCCCCGCGCTGGCCCGGTCCTCTCCGGGGGAAGGAGCCCGGCAGCGAGATGCCCCGAGCTCAGCCCTCCGGGCCCCGCAGCAGCTCTGCGGCTCCGGCTCCAGCAGCAGCGTGAGGTGAATAATCCTTGAGGAACGGTTAGGAAGGACGAAAGGCCTCCTTTTAAAAAGGCGCCTTCGTTTGCCCAAGTCAGACAAATCCTCGAAGTGCTGGCTTCAAGGGGTCACTGGATCAGGCAGGACGGGGGTCAACAGGGTGGGGACAGCCTCCCCAGGAGTGAGGGTCTCGGCGGGTCCCGAGTTCTCCCCGGGGGGCGGTGGGGGGGGCGGCGACCGGCGGGTCCCGGGGTCTCCCCAGGGGCGGGGGGGCCCGGGGGCCTCCCCGGGGGCGGGGGGCGGGCGGGTCCCGGCCCCACCCACCCACCCTGCTGGCTCTCGGCGCGGGCCAGCTCCTGCATTATGACCGGATCCATGGCGCCGGCGTCCGAGGTGCCCGCTGCCCAAGGTCCGTTGGCTTTCTCTCCGCGGCCCAGGGGTTGCCTAGCGACAGAGAAGGGCGCGGGGCCTACGGGTCGGCGGCGGGGCCAGAATTGTCCGGAGGCGAACCGCTCCGGCGCCCAGCCGGTGAGCGCGCCTCCAGCCCCTCGGAGAGGACGTGAGGGCTAGGCGCCCGCCTGACCGGGGTCGCGTCCTCGCAGGCGGGTCCGCAGGCTCTGCCCCGCCTCCCGCCCCCGCCCACCCCCGTAGCGGGGCTGCCCAGTGCAGCTGCCCCGGGTTCCGATCTGGGTCCCTGCCAGTCCAGGATGCCCAGGGTTCGGGCCCTGACCCTCCGCTGAAACCCCCTCGCAGTCTCCCAGAAGGCGGTCCTGCGTTCCTTAGCTCATTCATTCACGTATCCTGCCAATACTTAATTGCCCCCTGCCACTGGCCGGGGCTGAGCTGGGCCTGAAAAGGCAGCTGGGTGGGCGGCCGCCCCCGTGGGGAGAGGACATCACACCCGCACAGAGTAGCTGCGCCCGGGGCGCTGCCAGGGGAAGCACGGGAGCCAGGCCACTTGTAGAGCGGTGTGGTCCCGAGGAGGGTGTTGAGGAGAGTGCCCCAAGCTCAGGGCAGTTGAGCTGAGGTCTGAAAGAGGGGCCAGGTGCTGGACAGAGAAGGAAGGGGAGAGGATGTCCGAGGAGTAGCGTTTGCCAAGGCCTGGGGAGGGGCGCGGGGGGTGGGGCACAGCAGTGCGGATGGGGGTGGGGGCGGGAGAGAGCGACTGCCAGGGCCGGTTCTCCTTCCTACTGCTTTAAGCGGTGTGTGTGGGTCTGAGCATGTTCCGTGGGCGCCAGGTGAAGACTGGGTGATGGACGTGGCGCCAGGGAGGGCCAGGGGACCCTTGACTTCGGGATGACACACCTGGGGGTGGATGGGGGCACGGGCCAGCCTGGGGAGCTCCGGGAAAGGGCGGGTGGTGTGGGCCTCAGGAGGACGTCGGGCCTTCTGTCTGGGATATGTGGATCGGGTGCTCCGCGCCGACATTTGTGGGAGGTGTCTGAGCTGGGAGGAGAGGTCCGGGGCTGGAGGCTCAGGCCTGTGACCAGGTGTGCAGAGGTGACGGCGTGTGGGTGAGATTGCGGAGGGGGAGCGTGGCGGGGCGGGGGTGCTGGAGGCAGCCCTTGAGACCCCTGGGCCGTGGGCAGGAAGAGGTGCAGGGGAGACTGGAGAGGTGGACAGGTGGCCTGTGCAGGGCTGGGTCCACAAGCCAAGGGAAGCGGGAGAGGGGGGATCAGCCAGGTCAAATGTGGCCCAGACAGTGGTGAGGTGGAGCACTGGGAAGTCACTGTCAGGTGTAACAGCACCCAGGGGAGGAGGTCGGTGACTCGGGAATAGCTACATCTCTAATTGCGGGGGGAGGGGGCGGGTGTTGGGGGGGTGGAAGAGTGAGCGAGGGAGAGGAGGCAGAGGGAAAGACTTGGGTAGATAATTCTTTAAGAAGTCTGGCTCTTAATGGGGAGGAAAGAGACTGGAGGGAGATGATGTAGGGCCTTTGGTGTCTGGGGAGGTGTCTTATTAAAGGTAAAAGACAATTATGCACTTTTCAAGTTGATGGGCTCTTATTCGTAAACAAAGTGACCATGGGTGTAAAAAATCCTGTGGCATCTACAAAACTACTACAACTACTACTAAGTGAACTCAGCAAGGAGCAGGGTCCACTGCTATCCGTGGATATCAATCGTATCTGTGTATACTGACAACCAACAGAGAAGGGCAGAAACGTACCACTTAAAATAGCATCAAAACCAACTACCTTGGGATAAATTTAACAAAAGATGTGTTAGTACTGTTCCACTGAAAACTGCAACATCTTGCTGTGAGAAACTCCAGGAGACCCCCGTGAACGGAGAGGATCGCCGAGCTCGTGAACTGGAGCTTATCTGTGACGTGTCCTTCTCCCAAGGCTGATCTTTCTCCTCAATGAAATCTCAGTCAGAATCCCAGAAGTGCTTTTCTGGAAATTGACAGCTGGTTCTAAAATGTATATGGAAACACAAAGGCCTAGAATGGGCAAGATAGCCTTGAGGAAGAAGAACGAAGTTGGGGGACTCCAACTCCTGGATTGCAAGACCTTCTCTAAAGCCACGGTGTTTCAGACAGTGCGGTGTTGGTGAAAGACAGGTGAATAGACCAACAGAACAAGGTAAATAGTTCTGAACCAGACCCACGTGGATTCGGTCCATTGCTTTTGCCAGATGTGCCACTTCAAGTGGGAAAAGGAAAGTCTTCACAACAAGTGGGCAGTGAATTGCCTGGAGCCTGCATCACACCGTGGACAGAGCTAATTTGAGATGGACCATAGGTAGACTTTTTTTTTTTTTTTTTTTTTTTCAGTACGCGGGC
>NC_041233.1:84293965-84326232 GCF_002837175.3 Physeter macrocephalus
AGGCTCAGCGGCCATGGCTCACGGGCCCAGCCGCGCCGCGGCATGTGGGATTCTCCCGGACCGGGGCACGAACCCATGTCCCCCACATCGGCAGGCGGACTCTCAACCACTGCGCCACCAGGGAAGCCCCATATAGGTAGACTTTAAAAGTAAAATTTAAGTGCGTACGGCTTCTTGAGTAAAACAAAATACTTCCCCACCCTGGAGCAGACAACAGTTTCTTAGGTAGGGAATAAAAAATGGCATCAAAGGAAAAGAAAGACAGTTGTCCTCATCCAAAGTGAAGCCTCTGCTCTTCGAAAGGCACTGTTAAGAAAATGAAAAGGCAAACTACAGGTTGGTTGAAAATAATCACAGTGAACATCTAACAAAGGACACGTATCCAGGTTATAGAAAGAAAGCCAATGGATCAATGATAAAAAGACAACACAAATTTTAAAAGACGGGCATAAACTTGAATAGACTCTCAAAAATACAAGATATTTGAATATCCAATAATCACGTGAAAAAAGTTGCTCAGCATCGTTGGTAATCAGGGAAATACAAATTTTCAAAAAGAGATGTCACCATAGACCCGCTAGAACGGTTACAATGGCAACAGCCGACAAAGGTGGATGTTGTGATTCTTCTGCACTGCCTGTGGGGATATGAAAAGTGCTGTCACTGGAAAACGATGTTTTTAATAAAGTTGAACATTCCCCTACTCTCTGACCCAGAGATCCTTCTCCTAGGCGTTTACCCAGAGGAATGACCACATGTATGCACAGAGACGTGTATGAGAAATTTACACAGCAGCTTTATTCTTAATGGCCCCGAGGTGGAGACAACCCCAAATGCCCAACGGTGAACAGCTGTGGCACAGTCACGGTGGACCACGGCTCAGCAACAAAAGAGTGAACCAGCCACGCGACCCCCAGGTGGATGAATCGGGGCGGTGGGGAGCAAAAGCACCAGGCGTGAGAGCCATCTGCACAATCCCGTTTCCACGAAATTCTTGGACAGGCAAAGGGACACTAAGGCGACAGAAACCTGACTGGGTGGGGGGTGGCATACAAGGTCCACGTCTTGACTGGACAGTTGGGCACGTGGTCGTATGCATTTTTCAAAATGCAGCGAAGGGACATTTAAAGCGGGAGCACCTTCTTTTACTGCGATGACAGCCAAGCCGGAACGACAGCCAAGCCCATGAGCTGGGCCCACCCAGAGCCGGGCTCCCCCGGACACCCCCTCCCCGCCGACCGAGAGCGGCGCAGACCACGGATCTGGGCGGACCTGGGGGGCGTGGGTAAGGCAGGATTGAGGAGGCGAAGATTACTACAGTTCAGGGCTACTCGGCTGCGTCGATAAGATAATGTGAATCCAAGTCTCAGCAGCATTAAGTCCCTTGGGGCCCAGCCTTCAAAAACAGAATCTGAAAAGTTATCATACGACAAATCAAATGTAACTTTAAATCAGCCTTTGCCCACTTCATCCTTCCTCTTTGGAAGCTGTTTACAAACCTCGGGGAGCCAGGCCCTGGCACCGAGCGGCTGGTCCTCCCTGTGGGGCTAAAACAAGAAGAAGAAGCTAGGTTTCCACGGAAGTCTCCTACAATGTTATTTCCCCTGTTCTTGTTACTATTGTCTCAAATCTGACATCGGCATTTAAGACCTTGTCACTTCAGTGAAAAGATGAAACTTGGAGACGGATAAGGGCAGCGTGGAGGTAACTGTGTATCACTGACCAGACCCGGCGTCAGACACATCCGTGGAGCATCGAGTTCCCTTCGCCGTGAGACCCTCGTGCTCTGACGCGTGAAATGAGGCGAACAGTCACCAGGTCGTGCTGTCATTTCTTAGGATCAGGTTATTCTCCCTGCCTTCGCCTGGCCAGGCCCTGGGGCCACCTTCAACACCATGACTGAGGTTTTCTTTTACTCTGTGCTGACCATTCGGTCATCTTTTATGGGATTCTGAAAGACTGTTAGAGGGAACAGGTTTGGGGACTGAGCCTTTCCTTCGTCGGGCCGTGCCCGTGATTCTCTGTCACGAGCAATTCCAGTGGGCATCGTGGGACCGCCACTCCCCGTTGGACGGTGTGGCCCGTGTCGGGCCGTGTTCGATTTCCGGAAATAATAGTCCATCGCCGGTCTCCGACCAAGGCCGGGGGGCTTGGGCAGAGGGGCTGGGGGGGCAAAAGGGGGCGCCAGAACCTCAGAAAGCCAACAGGAAGGGGGCTGAGCTGGTGGCCGCTGAGGAACAGGTCCAGGGTGTCCTGCGAGCCCGCGGGAACATCCGCTGCGGACCCTGGGGCGCGTGGACAGTGTCGGGAGGGCGCTGCCGGTCAGCCCGCCCCGCCTAGGCCTGCAGGGCCCCGAGAGCAGGGCGGGGGGAAAGAAGGACCCCCACCCCCCCCCAGGACCACCTGGACCACCTATGGCCAGTAGGTGAGTGTGTGCCCGGCCTGACCTGCCCTACAGCCCCAGGAGGACACCAGGCCGGACCGCTTCCCTCACCCCAATGTCCGTTTGTCCACTGGTGACTGGGGGTGAGTGTGGAGGAATCTGATCCTGGACTCGCTGCCCGTCGCCTGCCCCGCTGGTGCTGCCAGGCCCTGAGGGTCTCCAGGGGACCCGGGGAGGGTAGCTGGGGCCTTCAGGCACCATCTCGGCCTCCTGAAGAAGTCACTCCAGTGCCGCCCCAGACCCCTGCTCAGGGCATCTGCCCACAGACCTCAGGACCTGCAGACCCCTCCCGGGGGCCCTCGAGGTTGGGTCACAGGCGCTGGAGGTGCACTCAGGGCTGGACTCCGGCAGAAGGAAGTGTCTGTGTAACAGCGTGTGGTTAAAGCGAGAGCCGCACCGACAGCGGGGCCAGGAGGAGCGCTTGGGTGCATCCAGCTGTCAGAAGCCCGTCCCAGCAAAGGCCCCGACTTGGGCCTTGTCCTGCCCCTGCTGCCCTCGGTCCACACTTTATAAATGACCGCACGCCTAGGAAGCATCGCCTGGCTGCCCACCGGGCCCCATGACAGCTCGGGATCTGCCACCCGGGGCAGAAGGGCGGCCCCGCTGGGGTCACCTCGGCCTTCAGCTCTTTCTTGTTTGGAGGCAGCTCTGAGCCTGGCTCCGAGGCCGCAGGCGCCCAGGTCAGACGGCCACGCTCCGATTTCCCCGGGGACCCTGCCCCTGCAGTGCCGCCGGGCACAGACTCGACACTTGGGCGGGTGGGGAGGAGATGGTGACCTTGTCTGCAAGGGCTTAGACAAGGTAGGGTCTCCCCTCCCCTCCCGGCACCACCTCCTGACCCGCCATCTGGGCTGCGCCTCTGGAGATGTAGCTTCTGCTGGGGTGTGGTCATTTGAGCCCACGTGGGCCCCTTCCCTTCTGCTGGGCCCCTAGCCCTGTTCTGAGCCACGTCCAGACAAGCACCCCCGCTGAGTCCCACCCGCCATCCTGGCCAGGCCCGGCTATTTGGGGCTAGTGGTTGACAATTGGCCCTGCTCTTGGGGTCAGGCCTTGGTCCCCCTGCAGCCGAGCTGAGGGCCCCCGGAGCCTGTGCTGAAGCCGGTGTTCCCGGAGACGGCCGAGGCTGGGCTGGGGCCGGCGTGGTCTGCACCTTCTGGGGTGCAGGTGGGGGTGGGGGCCCTCCTCCGCCCCTGTTGGCCCCTCCCCTGCTTCTGCACCTCCCTGGCCCCCCGGCCCTCCTGGGGACCCCGCTCCACCCGCAGCTGGAGCCTGGCTGTGGCAGCCCGAGGTCTGTGGGTCGGTGGGAGGCCCGTGTGGAGAGGGCAGGGGCTGTGGCCCTGAACTGTGTCAGCTGGCAGCCTCCGCCCCCCGAGCGCAGAGGGGAGGAAGGCACGGGCCTTGCGTCCGAATGTCCGGCCTCAGCTCCTGGCTCCGAGTGGAGCTGCTGTGATGTAATCCCTCGCGGCCTCCGTGTCACCGATGGGCCGTGACTGGAGTGGGTGACCATGCAGGTGGACGGCCGAGCAGAGCCTCGGGGCGCAGGGCAACCACGCAGGTGCTGGGCTCTGGCTGGGTCCCCTCTGCCCGCTTCACGAGCAGCGCCTGCAGCTCCTAGGCGCCAGAAGCCCAGCGTGAACTGGCTGAAGGTGAGAAGTCGGAGGAGCATTCCCGGGGTCCACGGCGGGGACGCTTCCTGCCCCTCAGGCCGTGACCCTGGTGCGGGGAGGACCCCGCGTCCAGGGCGGTGTGGGAGCCTGGCCTTTTTCTGTGACGAAGACGCCTCGGTAAAGGCTACAAACCCAACCCGTCAGCTTCTGAAAAGAATTCCAACCTGGAAAGCTATACATATGTAATTTACCAAAGCCTTTTACTGAGTTTTATTGGACCTTTTTGCTTAGATTTTTGAAGACGGATTTTACCATTAGTGGCAGAAACCATGAGCAAGAAGAGAAGAGTCAACCTCTGTCCCTTCTATAAAGAGTGCAGGCCATTTAGTTTAAAATAGCCCAGAACACACCTAGAATCTCAGGCTGCATTTCCTTTGTCCAGAAGCAGCTTGTGAAGGCTTCCTGGCACCTGGCGGCCACAGGGCGGGTCCCTCAGAGAGGGTCCCCAGGCCAGGCCCTGACAGTGGTGGGAGGGGACGGGAGGAGGTGTCTTTCTTCGTCATCTGGGAGCCTCTCTGTTACTGGGGGCAGGAGGGAGGCGGCCGGCGTCCTCACCGAAGGAAGGGATTTCTCCCCAGCTCAGACTCGGCCTCTGATGTGCCAGGCTGAGTCCCGTGCTCCTCTGTTTTCTGTGCAGGGAAGCGTGTCCTGTTTACGAGGAGAACAGCTTCCCGAGGGCATTTAGGGGGCCCTGGCCTGCTGTGGCCGCCACTTGTGGGCTTGAGCTGCTTCTCAACTCTCCTCCGGGGTCACGTTAGGGCTCATCTTCTGATCAGTAACAGCTCAGCTTCTGAAGTGCAGGGCAGAGCCCCGACGTCTGGCTTGCTGACACCCTGGAGACACCTCTTATTTCTGTGTTATTAACACAGCCAACACTCACACTGATGCCAAGAAGCCTTCTGAAGGTTGCCCACGACCATGGGAAGAAACAAAATCGAGATCCGTCGCGGGGAGTTTAGACCCGAGAGGAGAGCCGCGCGGCTCTGATCGCGGGGAGGACCCACCGCTACGTGGCCAGCGTGGCCACAGTCAGCCTTCCTCACCTGGAAGGTCAGCATCCCTGGGGGTGGCCGGTTGGCCCAAGGCACGGAGGCCACAGCTGGCCGAGCTCTGAGCACAGCCGTGGACTCAGCCCAGGGCGTTGCCTGGGCAGCAGTTGGCCGATTCACTCCATACCAGGGGCCCCGTGTCCGTGAGCTGTACGAGGTGTCTGGTCCTGGTGGGGGCAGCCCCAGCTAAGCCGTCGATGGCAAAGGGCGGTTCCTCTGCCTGCCCGGAGCAGGGTGCTGGCTCCGCTCCTGGGGCATCCTGGGCTGGATGAGAATGACCCTCTGGCTTGGCCTCGTGGGCATCCCTGGCGCCCTGCAGACACTGCTGGGACCCTCGAGGAGGCTCGCCCACCTGGCGGCGGGGAGGGAGCTGCACCCGGAATCCCCCCGCAAATCCCCTTCTGCTGTGCTCGGAGACCAGTGGCGCGGCCCCTCCTGTCAATGAGGCATTTGCTGTGCCCCTGACGGCTCCATCTCCCCAGCTTCTAAGTGCTGGGTGGGAACAAACCCCCATGTGCACAGAGACGGGCGGGCCAAGCAGAGAACAACACAGCGGAGTGAAGGGAGACCGCGGAGGGATGGAGCGGCTCACGTGAGCTGGTCTCTGATGGGGGACATCCTCATCTGGCCCAGAAGCTTCGGGCTGGACACTGAGACTTAAAGGGCTGGGTCCTGGGCTGGGGGTGGACCCTCGTCATAGCTGCCACCCTGGCTGCCCTCAGCGCCCCAGGGGCCTCACGAAGGATCCCTCGCCCTGTGGATGAGCGGCACCAGAGACAGAACCGGCGGGCCGGCAGTGCGTCCGGGGCGGCCGGAGCGCCCGCCAGTCTCCGGAGCACGAGGCTGCCCGCTGGAGGCTGGCACTGCCCGAGGCCCGGCCTCCGCTCAGGGAGCCTCTCCTCTCTGACGGTGAACAGCGGAGGCGCCTCCTGGAAAGAGACTGGTGTTTCTGGTGCTGAAACCTCAGCGGAAATAAAAGGAAGAAATATAATTTTTACCGTCAAAACTCGTCTTCCTTTTGCAAGTTTGAGGAGAAGCACAGATGCGTGAAACTGCATCTTCGTGGCCACGAGCAGCCCCACCAGGTTTCAATCCACCCGGAGCGCCCTGCCCCCTTCAGAGCGGCTGGTGCTCACGCGACGTGCCGTGGTCCCGTGTCCCTGGGCATCTGTTTGGGACGTGGTGGCTCCTTGGACAGCGGGCAGGAGGGCGCTGTGGCCTGGGGCCACCGTGGAGGGTGAGAGCCGGTGTAGGCGCTGTTGAATTCCGTGGTGTAAGCTTGGGCTGCGCATTGTGATCAATAAACTCTTCAGAAACTTCAGGAGAAGGGCTGACTCTGGGGTCTTGGAGTTTGGGCAGCAGATGTGCTGTTTCCCTGCAGGATGTGGACTCTCAGGCAGGCCTGAAGCCCCTGAAGTGCCCAGAGACTGGTCCCCTGATGGGCGAGGACAGAGGGCCCTCAAGCAGGGGCGGGCGGGATGCTCAGGAGCCTCTGAGCCTCAGGCCTCGGCCGACCGGGGCAGCTCTGCTGTGAGATTGTGCATCCTGGGCTCCTGGTGAGATTTAGTTCAGGAAAATCAAGGCTTTTCTGCTCAAAAGAAAAAAGAGAGAGAGAACGTGGAAACCACTGGTTCAAAGTACACTTTGCTGTTTGGGCTTTGAGGAAGATCAGGGTGGAACGAGCCTCCCTTCTGTGCCCTTGCGCTGATCTCCCTTTAAACACAAAGGCAGGCACATTGGAGTAGATTTGGAGAGGCCACATGATGACAAAGCCTGAGCTAAAAGAACGCCTTTCCGTTCCCCCTTCACCAAATAAACCATCGCGTTCCATCGAATTCTTAACCTCAGCATTTTCCAGGTCACAGAAGTATCCTCTGGGTTGTATGATCTGGGAAGCTACCACCTTCTGATGGTGGTGGTGGTGCTGATGGCAGGGGTGATGGTGAGTGTGGTGGTCATGAAAGTGGTGGTGATGGAGATGGTGATGGTGATGGAGATGGTGATGGAGATGGAGATGGAGATGGAGATGGTGGTGATGATGGTGATGGAGATGGTGATTGTGATGGAGATGGAGATGGAGATGGTGGTGGTGATGGTGGTGGTGGTGATGGTGATGGAGATGGTGATGGAGATGGAGATGGAGATGGTGGTGGTGATGGTGATGGAGATGGAGATGGTGATGGAGATGGAGATGGTGGTGATGATGGTGATGGAGATGGTGATGGTGATGGAGATGGTGATGGTGATGGAGATGGTGATGGTGGTGATGATGGTGATGGTGGTGGTGATGGTGATGATGGTGATGGTGATGGAGATGGTGGTGGTGATGGTGGTGGTGGTGATGGTGATGGAGATGGAGATGGTGATGGAGATGATGGTGATGATTGTTATGTTGGTGATGGTGCTTATGGTGATGGTGGTGATGGCAGTGTGCTAGTGGAGACAATGGCCTCTGACACTTACCAACAATCCCTCTGTGCCCTGTTGTGTTACCAGACTTGGCGGCATTCCACTCCTTCATCTGGTTGGCAACATTCAGGGTGTCTCTTTAAAGGCTGACTGGAGGTGGGTCTGCAGTTTTGCTCCAGAGACATTTTAACCCACAGTTAGTTAGCTTCTGGGCTCCTGTGTGGCCCTGGTGTGTTACAGAGACTGAGCCTTGTGGCAATGACGCGTGGCCTTGGCAAGTGTCAGCCTCGACGGGGCTGTTTCTGTGGACCTCGGCACTCCAGGTTCAGAGCTCTCCCCTTGCCACCGTCAAGGTGGGGGGCTGGCCGGCAGGGAAGAGGAGTGGACAGCAGGACTGAGGCCTGTCACCCCGGCCAAAGGCCTTGAGCCTCTGTGTTCCCCACCTCCATGTTTCCACATTGGGCTAATTCTTGGGGAGTAGAGTGTGAGACCTCATTCCTAGGTGATGCTTCCCTGGTGGTTGGACCCATGTCCACACCTAGCTAGGGGGGCCAGAGGGGCAGCATGGAGCCCACACACCTGGGCCCATGAGGACCAGCCACTAGCTTGAGACAGGTCAACGCTGCTGTGGGAGGCACAGCCAAGAGGGGAGGTGACAGCAGTGTCCCTGGGGTGGGGAGGTGACGGCGGTGTCCATGGGGTGGGGAGGTGGCGGCGGTGTCCCTGGGGTGGGGAGGGCGATCGCTGGCATCCTGGGCTTTGGATGCAGCCTCGGGTGGAGTTGAGGAGGGTGAGCCCTCAGGAAGGGCGATCGCTGGCATCCTGGGCTTTGGATGCAGCCTCGGGTGGAGTTGAGGAGGGTGAGCCCTCAGGAAGGGCGATCGCTGGCATCCTGGGCTTTGGATGCAGCCTCGGGTGGAGTTGAGGAGGGTGAGCCCTCAGGAAGTTGCCACCAGAGGGAGATGATGCTCTGCTGGAGGCTGTGGGCCCTCCTGCAGGTTCTCCACCAGGCTCCTGACTGCACAGCTGGAATTCTAGGGCTGAGCATCACTGAGGGCGTTCCTTGGGCTGATAACCTCCTGGATCCCATGGGCTCGGAGCAAGGCCCCGAGGGCTCCCAGGCTGTCCAGGAGGTCCTTTGCTGCTTCGGTGGCGAGGACATGGGCAGGATTGTTCAGAGAAGCTAATCTGTGGACAAGCCTGTGAGAGTCTGATGTTGGCGGCTCCTGGGCTCCTTCCTTGTCGGCTGGGCAGTGATGGGGGTCGACATTGCAGAGCAGAGACTCTCCCCCCAAGAGGGGACACCACAGATCACCCCAGAACAGTCCTGGGTGGAGACAGTGGAGGGCACGCAGTCGGAGGGTTGGAGGTGGGTGTGGCCGGCCCGTGCAGGCTCTGCTCTGCAGCGCCAGAGGCGCCTCTGGATCCTGGCATCGCCCGCGCCCACGGGTCCCTCACTCTCTGCTCTGGGGCCAGGCCTGTCCCTCCCCTGACTCTGGAGAAGGCACAGCCCCTGCCGTGGGGCTGCTTGGTCCAGCTACCTGACACCACAGGAACTTGGACCAGGTGCTGGTGTTTGGGGTGTGGAGGGCTGGGTCACCCAGGGTCTCCAGCCTCCCCCTCCCCGCCCTCCTCCTCAGACGTGCAGTTGGGGCAGTCTTTACAACCCACCCCCCTGATGCTCCAAAGATCATGAGTGGAGTGTCAAAGGGCCGACGCCAGGGGATGCGTCTGAGGATGGGAAACCAATGCCAGCTTCACATCCCGAAAGAGCCGGCCCAGGACCAGCGCTGCCGCGTCTGGTGCGTTTTCAGCTCTGGGAGGAGCCGACACTCAGAAAACAGGCTTTTCATGGATTCACAGGAATCTCCGCAGTTCTGTGCAGAATCAGCTCTGTCTCTGGACAAAGCACTGGGGAGGGGTTCCAGCGTGTGGGCCCCCAGCCCTGAGGGGTACTAGAAGGAACGAGATGGGAAACGTTGGGGAGCTCGGAGGTGGGGCTGGGCGGCACCGGGGGGAGGCTGCGCAAAGACAGACAGACCGCGCGGGGCGTCTGGGAGACGGAAGGGAGAGGCGCAGGCAGCCTGGGCGGGAGGTAGGGGGAACATCCCCGGGCAGGGGGTCGGGCAGCCAGGACCCCTGTGCCCTGCAACCTGCTGCGGGCTGCGTGGGAGCTTCTGGAACCTCCCCTCCATCTCCGCCGCTGAGGCCCTCGCACCTGCGGTGGAAGAGGTTTGGACTGTGTCCCAGCTGCTTTCTGGGACAAACGTTCCTTGAGCAGGGATTCTAGAGTTGAGTGGGGATGGCTGAGACCTGGAGCAGTTGAAGGAACTTCGTTCAATCTCGACGCTCACCTGGAATGTCCAGGTGGACGAGCTATGCGGGTGACAGGCGGGTGGGACCTCGATGTGCGTCCGCAGTTCCTTCCTGCTGCCTGGCCGCCGGGCAGGGCACCCCCCGCTCCTGCGGAGCCGACGACAGGCTGCCCGGTGCTAGAGCACACACAGGGGTCAAGGTCATGGGTTAGTGAGGGGGGTGACCCTCGTGCCGGTTTGCAGGGACAAGTGCCCTTGGAGCCGCAGGGCTGTCCCTGGCCCCGAGCTTGGCTGTAGGAAAGGCCCAGGACGTGGGGCTGCCGAGGCTGCCGTTCTGGGCCCTTTTGCGAAACCATGTCTCCCGACCACAGCTTCTGGGCTATGCTGTGATAATGCTATGCTGTGATCGATGGTTTAAGGCCATCCCTGTAAAAATTAAGAGGATTGATTTAAACCGTGACCGTGGACTAACAAGGTATGTCCTATCTTGAGCCTCAGGAGAGCGTACTGTTCCTGATCTATTTTATGACAGCTG
This sequence comes from Physeter macrocephalus, assembly GCF_002837175.3. NCBI lineage: Eukaryota > Metazoa > Chordata > Mammalia > Artiodactyla > Physeteridae > Physeter > Physeter macrocephalus. The sequence continues at coordinate 84,304,384 of NC_041233.1, forward strand.
GTCGCCGGGAGATGGGAGGGAGAAGCAGGGTCTTCACCCCGTTTTCTGTTCTTGGGACGGTAGGGCCTGGTGGTGGGGCTGGGCTGAGCCGGGCCTGGCTGGGGCTGGGCTGTGAACTCCTGACTCGGGAGCTGCCCGGTGCCCCATGGTGGTCCGCAGCCTGGAGTGAGGCCCCGAGAGTGGGACCCAGGCTGCCTTCCCGAGAGCAGGAGCCGCGAGCCACCTCCGGGCTCTTTGGAGCGGGTCAGCGCAGTGACGGTCAGCCTGAGGGTTCTGACCGCTGCCCTGGCCCTCGGTGGCCAGCGCTTTCCCCGAGCCCTGTCCCCTCTGCCTTCCCTTCCCTGGGACACGCAGGCAGCGGAGTCCGAGGGTCAGAGCGTGGGCAGCAGCCACTTTCACACCGGGCGGCCTGGGAGGACTGTCCTCACCCCACCCGATGCGCCCAGGTGAGACGCCAACAAACCCTGCTGAGCTGGCTGGCCGACGGCCCTCGCTTTAGGCCTGCCGCTCTCATTTCTCTTCCGCTTGTTCCTGTTGAAGGTCCCCTGACTCCCACGGTCCACGTGCCGGCCACGCTCCTTCCCGTTCTGACAAAACCACACCCTGAAACCAGTGACACGGTGTTTAATCTGTCCTTCCAGCTACGACTCCCAGCCCCAGAGGACCGCTCCGCGTCACGTGGTTGCACGCTCCCTCGGGGCTGTGGAGACGGCCCTGCAGCCTCGCGGGGTGAACAGCGCGTCTTCCCACGACCGCGGCGCTGGGGTGGAGCCCCGGCTGCGAGCCTGTGCCCATGGGGCGCCATGGGTGCCCACGGGTCGCCATGGGTGCCCACGCCCAGGTCGCGTGCACCTAAAATTGTAATTACAAACACACGATGCTTGTATTTTTAGTTATTGGGAAGAAAAACGGCAACTTTTAATCTTCGAGAGATAGTAGTGTCTCTGAAAGAAGCCCCAGGGAGGTTAACTACCCACCCTCCACCCCTCAACTACCCACCCTCCACCCTCAGCTACCCACCCACCACCACTCAACTACCCGCCTGCCATCTCTTAACTCCCCACCCTCCACCCCTTAACTCCCCGCCCACCCCCTCTCTGAGCTCACGGGCCCCGCCTCCTCCCGAGTCCTCGCTCAGGAAGCTCCCGCATCCTCAGCAGGGGCGTCATGTTGCCCAGTTCACAGAACCAAAGGCCTGAACGTCGCGAGGAAACCCCTCATCGGGGACTCCGGTGCCTACCCTGCTGCTCTAAAACCAGAGAATTTGGCCAGTGTGGCTGGGCTCTCTGTTTCTAGTCCTTAACATAACCTCTGCAATAAAATATTCGGGCTCCCAAAGTAGGGGCAGGAGGAGTTTTGGATACTCAGCGGCTGAAAGGATTTGCAAGTGTCCAGTTTCAGCTTCAGCGTGACACGTTAATTACAAGGTCACGTTGGGCCGCAGAGAAGACGGGCGTTTCCTCTGGGCGAATGAGGCATGAGGAAACTCTCTGTGATGTCTGTCGTGATGCAGGAGGACCCAGGCAGAGCCTTTTATGGGAAGAACAGGCTCGCGCTCCGCCCGCCTCGCGCAGCCTCTTTGCCCCCAGAGCCCTGGCAGGGAGGAATCCGGCTGGGGCGTCCACGCGCTCAGCCACGCCTGCTTTCCTGGCCCGTTTGGAGGCCAGCTTCGGGGGGCCTTGGGCGAGGCCTCCCTCCTGAGGAGAAGGCCCTAAAGACACTTTCCTCCCCTCTGACCCGATTTCCTCCCCCAGCTCTCCCTGCTCCCCTTGCCGGCAGGTTCCAGGGCGATTCGGGGCCTTCAGTGCGTGTTCACTGCTGTGCAGCCACCACACTATCTGCCTCCAGGACCCCCTGATCCCCGAGAGCCAGCGCCCGCCGGTGGCCACTCCGCGTGCCCCTCCCCCAGCCCCTGACAACACGAATCTGCTTTCTGTCTCTTTGGAGTTACCTTTTCTGGACACTTCGTACACGCGGAATCATACAACACGTGGCCTTTGGTCTGGCCTCTTCCAGCGAGCACAGTGTTTTCAACGTTCATCCCTGTTGTGGCGAGTGTCAGGGCTCAACTCCTTCTCGCGGCCGAGTCACATTCCAGGGGTGGATGGACCACGTTTCATCTACTCGCTCTCATCTGTTGATGGACATCTGGGCTCTTCCCGCCTCTGGGCTACTGTGAATCGTGCTGCAGTGAACATTTGTACACAGTTTTTGTTTGAAATCCTGTATTCAGTTCTTTGGGTGTATACTCGGGAGTAGAATTGCTGGGTCTTATGGTAGTTCTAGGTTTAACTTTTTGAGGAAATCTCATCTCTCTCTCGTAGAGGAGAGTGACTGTCTGCATTCAGGTGTCCGTACAAAGCACACAGTTTATAAATATGCTGCTGACATAAGTTCAGTCCTGTGTTATCTTATATTTAAAATAAGCATTAGCAGAGCTCAGCGTCAAACAGCCTCTGTTATCTGTTTATCAACTGTCATTCTGATGTGAGAATTCACACCATTTGAAACTCTCTTAGCTGGGCTGAATTATGAGGCAGATCAGGGAAGCTGATTCTTTTTCATTTAAATACATCTTGGGCTTGAGCGGTTTTGTATTTATAAAATAAATGACTTGTATGGTTTTTTAAATTAAAAATCTTAACAAACGTTATCACTTAGATGAACACAATTAGGTGAGATCCTCAAAATAATAAAAAAGCCTCTTTCAGAGCACTTTGGGTATAAAAATAAACCAGCGCCTCTTGGGGGAAGATTGTCATCTTTGCAGCAGAAGTTCCCCAGGGGCTGGTGGAATGGAAGCCGTGAGGGGCTGGTGGAATGGAAGCCGTGAGGAACCGAGGCAGTAGGTCCATCCAGGGTTGCTTCTAGCTGGACTTGGCTCTTGGGGGAGGATCTTAATTAACAACAGTTTTGAAGAATGGGATTATACACTGTGTTTCTTCCTTAGCTGGTCGGGCTTTTTCTGTATTTATCTCAGAACAAAGGATTGGTCAGGGGAATAAAGGATTCAGACCCCACGAAAACACGTTCCCTGATTGTGGCCATGGACACCTGCCCCATGGGCAGCATTTCCATTTGTCTGGTGTCTTGGGTCCCTACGCAAACTGTCTCTCCTTTAGATGCCACCCCAGGTCCCCGTGTGTCCCACCTCTGTTAACCAGGGGCACCTCATTTGTCTGAGGGAAGCTGGGGAGCTCAAGCGTTTCAAAGGACTGTCTTGGCTCTGGATGGGTGGAGGGGGGGGTCCCCCGGAGTTGCCACAATGGATACCCCCGTCCTGGGAACCGCGCGGGGCCCACATGGAGCCCAAGGACACATGGCCGAGGCAGAAGAGTGACAGTCCCAGCAGCAGGTCACCTTTGACCCAGGAGACCAGAAAGGAGCGTGTGGGTCCATCCAGGCTGTGCCGGGCCCGGGGTTGGCCCCCACCTGGTATCTGCCGGCTCCTCCCGCGACCGCGGCAGGCCTTCAGCTCCCACGTGGGTCTCAGCAGGGCGAGCTGGAGGCCTTTGGGGACTGGGCCCCAAACGTGAGCTTGTGTCAGGGGAGGGGGACTTCGGGCCAGGGTAGAAAGCCAGGGCGCTGGTCACCCGTTAGAGGAAGCTGCGTCCAGATTGCGTGGCCCGTCGCCAGGTGTCTGGGGCGAGGACGGGTCAGGGTGGGGTGGGGATGTCTCCTCCTTACTTGGGCCCCCACTCAGTGGTGACAGCACTGGAGGAGGTGGCGGCTGCGTGTTGGACCTGAGACAGGGCTCTCTGAGCCGGCGAGCCTGGCCGTGCTGGTGGACGCGTTAGGGTTAGGGTTAGGCTAGGCATTCACTTTCTGTAGAACGAGCTATTTTTCTGAACGTGTGTACAGAAAAGTTGTCAAAATTCCTGATTTTCCCAGGGACGGAAAGACACCCCCCAGGCCTGGGAGACGCTGGGCTCCAGCCTGCGCCCGAGAAGCTCGGCCCCCCTCGCCCGACTGAGGCCAGCTCTGCTGGGAAGCGTCTATAGCTCCATGACTCGCGCGGCCTCTCCCATTGCCCCAGCCTCGTCTGTCCTGTCTCTGTGGGAAATCGGCCCAGGGTACAGTCTCTGCTGTCAAAAGAATAAAGCAAATGCAGGCGATGACGACAGCTCACTATTCAGAACGCGCTGTCCGGAAGCGCTGGCCTGGCCTCCTGGCTGAGCTTTGCTCGGCCCGAAGGCGTTACCTGTGCTGCAGCGTGGATAAAAGCACAACGAGCGACCACCACACTACTAGCCGTCGTCATGGGGACGAGAAATGCAGGATCGTGCTGTTTGCTGTTGCCAAAATGTTGGCTGGATGCCACCCTGGCCCGCTGCACTCATCGGGTTCTCTTCCCCACGGCCCCGCCTGGTGGCCACCTGGGCTGGACGGGAGGTGAGGAGTCAGTGGGCAGCGGAGGGGAGAAGCCCACCCGGGCTGGCTTCCGTCCGCGGGAGCAGTGGCTGCCCCTGACCCGAGCCGGGGCGGTGCCGGAGCCGCTGCCCCCGCCTCCGAGCCCAGGGGCCCGCTCCTGCCCTTCCGTCTGTGTGGCGGCAGCGCCCAGGAGCCCTGCCCCCTCACGTGGGGCGGCCACCGCTCTGGGACCCGCTCTGCAGGCCGGGTTTCCTGCCTCCGGCAAGCCAGCGCCAGGCCCCGTCTCCAATTCCCTCCACGCCCACCCTCTGCTTCTCCCAGGAAGCCCCTCAGCTCCGGTGGGGACCCTGCCTTCCGTCAGAGCAGTGCCTCCGGGGAGTCAGCTGCCGGCCTCTGCGAACCAACGCCTTGATGCTGATGTGGGGCCCCGCCTGTGACCGAAACTTGCCGAGCTCGCTCTGACCTGCACTTTCTGCCACTTCGTGTTTTCAGTCTCTGATTTTAAACACGATTCCCCGCCCCGTCCATTTTTCTTTGAAGACCCTGGCCCTTGTCCTTCCTGCCGTGCTCGTTGCTGGCTGAGCTGTGGTGTCCCCTGGACGCTGTTGCCGACTGGACCCCCGCAGCCGCCCTCCCACGCCCAGGGCCCCCCGCCGGCCGCTCCATCCCTAGCTTCCCGGCGGGTGAGGGCCGGTAGTACGGGGGGTGCCTCCCTGCCAGTGTGGACGCCGAGTGGACTTGGCCGTGGGTGTGGCCCCACTCAGGGCTGACCGGGGACGATGGGCCGGGAGGTGACGGACGCTGCTATTGTCAGAGGTCGCCCCGGCGACCCTCTGTGCAAAGACCTGCCGGGTCGTCTGTATCTGGGTTTGCATGAGTCGGCTCTGTAATCGTGAAAGACGTGTTTTCACTGGTTTTTAAAAAATGTATGAAAGGGAGCCTTAAGACACCCTATTCTGATGTGGCGGAGGACATGGTCTTTTCCTACCGCGCTGATTTCCAGAACAAACGCAGCAGCTTGTCCAGCAGATGGTGGGGGACACTTGCAGTTCATAGATGGAATGAGGCCCGGCCCGCGGCTCCTGAGCTGCTTACCGTGGGCTCTGCTCGCCTGATCCTGTCGTTCTGATGGGTTGGGCAAAACTTCATTTTCAGTTTATCGAGTTATATTCTAAATACAGTCCATGGAAGAGCTCTCTATTTAAAAGGAGCTTGCTGAGCCTTGATGCAGGAGCTGATGCAGGAGCTGATGCAGGAGCTGATGCAGGTGATGCCAGCTCCCTTTATTTTCCTCAAAACCAAGAACAGGCTTCCACAAGTGACGGACACAGACCCCGTCACTCCGGGTCTGAAGGAGCCCCTCCCGCAGGCGGGCTTCCTTTCGCACGTGGAGCTGGTCCAGAGAAACCGTGTAAAGTAAACACTCTCCGAGCCGAGTCACGTTGCCCCATTCCCAGTGCCACTGCAGACATGGACTTTTCCAGAAAGCACTTTGGCCCCAGGACATAGTGAAGTCACCTGTCTCGGGCCAGGCACCAGGAGTGGAGTGGACAGGCGGGCACACAGGTGAATAACTGTGCACGCTCTGTACCTGCACAGTGCATGCCCACTCACACCTGGGCACACATACATGCACACACTTACGCACAGGTGTGCACACACCCATGCACTCACGCACCCCCGCACGTACAGGTGTGCACACCTGTGCACGCGAGACACACACACCACACTCACCTGCGCGCCCAGCCACACACGGACGTGTGCCCTCACCCCACCCCCCCTCAGCCCCACCAACTCCTCATCTCTTCTCCGTTTCTGCAGGTTTTCCATTTCCAGAATGTTACAGAAAAGGAATCACGCCATGCGTAACCCTGGGGACTGGCTTTTTTCACTGAGTGTGGCTGCCTGGAGGCTCACCGCGTCGTCCCCTCGTTTCTTGGGCTGCCTTATTGTTGAAGAACACCTGGCCTGTTCCTACACTTTGGCTGTTATAAATAAAACTGTCATAAACATTCGTGCACAGGTTTTTTTATGCGAAAAAAATGTTCGTTTCTCTGGGATAAACGCCCAGGAGTGCAATTGCTGGGTCATATAGTAATTGCATGTTTAGTTGTTGTTTTTAAAAGCTGCCAAATTGTTTTCCAGAGGGCTCTACCATTTTACCTTCTCAGCAGCTGTATCTGAGGGATCCATTTTCTCTGCCTCCTGCCAGAATTTGGGATTTTTTATTTTAGCCATTCTGAAAAACGTGTAGTGATACCTCATTGTGGTTTTAATTTGCATTTTCCTAATGGCTAATGATGTTGAACATCTTTTCATGTGCTAATTTGCCATCTGTAGATCCTCTTGGTGGAAAGCCTTTGTGACTTTAGCTCATTTTATAACTGGGTTATTTGTTCTTTCTTTTTAAAAAAACAAAAAACAAAAAAACTGTTGAGTTTTGAGAGTTCTTTATATGTTCTAGATACTAGTCCCTTGTCAGATATGTGGTTTGTAGTTTTTTTCTCCCAGGCCATAGCTTATCTTTTCCTCCTCTTAATGGGGTCTTTCATAGAGCAAATGTTTTTGATTTTGATGGAGTCCAACCCATCAATGTATCCATTTATGAACTGAGCCTTTGATGTCAAGTCTGAGAACTCTCCTGAGCCCTAGATATTAGAGATATCAAGCGTTTTCTCCTATGCTTTTTCTAAAAGCTTTACTGCTTTATCTTTCACGTTGAAGTACACGGCCTGTTTTGAGTTCATTTTTGTGTAAGGTGTGAGGTTTCAGCCAAGGTCCTTTTTTGCCTGGGTGCCCACGTACTCCGGTGCCCTTTGTTTAAAAGGCTGAATTTCCTCTGCAGGATTGTTTCTGTGTCTTTGTAACAAGTCAGTTGAGCACATTCGTGTGGGTCTGCGTCTGGCTTCTCTGTCCTGTCCCACTGATCTGTGTGTCCGTCCCTCCACAGACACTATCCAGTCCTCCGAATAAGTCTTGAAATTGGATAGACAGATACCTCCACTTTTTCTTTTCTTTCTTTTCTTCTTTTTTTTTGCTTTTCCATATACATTTTAGAACAACCTTGCCTATATGTATGAAAAAAATTAACTAGAATTTTAATGAGTTGTTGTAAGCCTGTATATCAGTTGGAGAGAGTTGATATCTTTCATTGATTCTTTCATTACCATTTTGTCGTTCTTACATAAAAGTTCTGTACCTGTTTTGGTAGATTTATTACAAGTAAATCTTTCTTCCTCTCACCCTTCTTTTTCTTCCTTTCTTCCTTCCTTTTGTGATTTGAATGTCATTTTATCTTTACTTTTGATTTCCATGTGTTTATTGATAGTATATAGAAATATAATTGATTTTTGTTGGTCTTGTATTCTGAGGACTTGTATTAGTTCTAGGAGTTTTTTGTTTGTTTTTGTTTTCTGTGAGGTTTTTTTTTGTTTTGTTTTCTGGGTTTTTTTTGATAGTCATTGGGATTTTCTACATAGACAGTCATGTCATCTGCAAACACGGACAGATTTATTTCATCCTTTCTGGTCTGTCTGGCTTTTAAGTCCTCTTCTTGCCGTATTATGTTGACTAGAGCTCCCAGTACAGTGTTGAATAGGAGTTATGGGAGTGGACATCCCTGTCTTGTGCCTTGTTTTAGGGGGAAAACATTTAGACTTTCACCATTAAGTATAAAGTTAGTGTAGGTTCTTTTTAGATGTTCTTTAACAAGTTGAGAGTTTTTCTCTATTCCTATATTTCTGAGAATTTGACTATATTTCTGTGTATTGACTTTTTCAAATGCTTTTTCTGCATCAATCAATACGAATACATGATTTTTCTTCTTTAACCTGTTCAGATGGTAGGTTACACTGATAGATTTTCAAAAACTGAACACAGCCTTTCATCCCTGAAATAGACTGCACTTTCATGCTATATAATTCTTGTTATGTGTTGCTGAATTCTATTTACTGATTTTTTTATAAGGATTTTTGTGTCTATATTTATGAGGGATGATGGTCTGTGGTTCTCTCTTTTTGTACGGTTTTGCTATCAGAGTAATTACTAGCTTTATAGAATGAATTACGAAGTCTTCCCTCCTCTTACTTTCTGGAAGAGTTTGTATAGAATTGGTGTTAATTCAGCTTTAAATGCTTGATGGAATTCTCTAGGGAAACCATCTGGGGCTGGAGATTAATTCTGGGAGAATCTTTTAATTATAAATTCAACTTTCTTCATAGCTATAGGGCTATTCAAATTATTTATTCATACTGAGTGTGTTGTGGTGTTTATGTTTTCTAAAGTATTGGTCCATTTCATCTAAGTTCTCAAATTTATGTGTTTAATTTTGTTTGTAGTAGCTCTCCCTTTATTACCCTTTTGATGTCTGCAGGCTCTGAACTGATATCCCCTGTTTCATTCCCAATATTAGTTATTTGAATTTTCTCTCTTTTAATCATTCTTTATAGAGATATGTCAATTTTATTGATATTTTCCAAGAATCATCTCTTTGTTTCATTGATTTACTCCATTTTACTATTTTCAATTTCATTGATTTCTTTTCTTATCTTTAGTATTTCCTTCCTCTGTTTGCTTTAGATTTATTTTGCTCTTCCTTTTCTAGGCTCTTGATGTGGGATCTTAGATTATTGATTAGACATTTCCTCTTTTCTAATATATACATTTTTATTTATTTATTTATTTATTTTTTGTGGTACGCGGGCCTCTCACTGTTGTGGCCTCTCCCGCTGCGGGGCACAGGCTCCAGACGCACAGGCTCAGCAGCCATGGCTCACGGGCCTAGCCGCTCCGCGGCATGTGGGATCCTCCCGGACCGGGGCATGAACCGGTGTCCCCTGCATCGGCAGGCGGACTCCCATCCACTGTGCCACCAGGGAAGCCCGGATCATGTTTTTTAAATGACTCTGCCAATCTCTATCTTTTATTTGGTGTATTTAGACTATTTATATTTTTTAAATTAAGATATAATTCACATACCATAAATTCATCTTTTTATATGTACAATTCAGTGGTTTTTAGTAAATTCACAAAGTTATGTAATATCACCACTATCTAATTCCAGACATTTTCATCACCCCAAAGGGAAACCCCATGAGCAGTAACTCCTCATCCCTCCTGTTCCCCAGCCCCAGACAACCACTCATCTACTTGGTGTCTCTATGGATTTGTCTATACTGAGCCTCTCATGTAAATGGAGCGATACAAATGTGGCCTTTTGCAACTGGCACTTTTCACTTAGCCTAAGGTTCTCAGGGTTTACTCATGTTTTAGCGTGAATCAGCAATTCATTCCTCTTAATGGCTGAATAACATTCCATCATTAGAGATGGCATATTTTGTTTATCCATCATCAGCTGAAGGATTCGCGCACACTTTCCTTAATTCAAAAACTTTGACCTGAAAAGAAAGGGCTTCAATCACACAGAGGCTGCTTTAGATGAACACAGATCATCAGAAAGTGAAGCTGTTCTGTGTGCTTGTCAACGTCTTCTTTAGAAACCGTGAACAGAAGCCATTTCTAAAAGCCCACATGGAGGTAAATAAAGAATGCTGTTTGTATACAGTGAAAACGAGCCTGAGACCAGAGCCTCCTTGAAAGGACGAAAGCACCAGGTGACCCCAGCATCCTGCAGTTTGGGGCACCCTGCGTCTGGAGTCCTGTCCTCCCCGAGCATCCTCCTCCCCCAGATCTCACCAAACCCAGCAGGATTGCAAGGTCACCCCAGAGGGGAGGGTAAACTTGGGGGCCCCTCTCTGCGGGAAGAGACTTGGCCCAAGGGGCCTCAATGAGTGGGGATGAGGGGACTGGGCGTTGCCTCGAGAGGTGGGGAGTGTTCGGAGGAGAGAGCAGGGGAGAGGGGGCATCCTCTTTAAGAACAGAGAACTTGTGAGGATCAGCTCGTATACCGTCCGGGGAGACCCTGGGGCCACTGGAATGGTGTTGGGGTGAGGCTGCCGATAACACTGCTTCCAGGTGGCTCTCTGACTGGGTTCTCAGATCAGGGACCTGACCACGCCCCGCTCCGCCCACGGTGAAGATGCGAGCGCCCTACTCCCTGAACTTACCTCTAGTCGGGAGACAAACGAATGAAGCGAATGCGTCCAGAAGTGAGCAAGAGAAAACCAGGCAGTGTCCTTGAGCCGTGAGTGCCCCGGGGATGTGCTGGGAGGTGAGTAAGGCCTTTTCCAGGGCCAGGGCCATTCTGTGGCCAGAATGACGATCAGAGACCAACTAAGGCGCGGAGCCAGTCCCGGGTCCCAACCACGCAACCATGTTTCCAGAGGAAACACTTAACAGTCCTTGGGTTTTAATCAATACCCAGCTTATTCAAGTTACAAATTTAAATGTCTTTCCTTAAGCCTCTAGGCGGAACTCACAGATCTTATTATATTATTTATGGATTTATTAATATTGGTATAAAATAATAAAGTCTGTCATTTTACTCGCCATTTGATTAATTCATAAACACGATCGTTTCCCCTAAACATTTAACATCATTTACATATTCAGACAAATCTCCTCCAGCATCTGAAACGGCAACCACAGATTTGATTGGCCGCTTCTTTCAGACCCTCAGACCCTCCGGGGAAGCCCCCCAACCTGGCGAAACTGCACAGCGGGAAAGCTCGCACGGCAGCCCTAGGACGGCCAGGGGTCAGCGAGCAAAGGTTCCTCGGGGCGCGCGGACACAGAGCGCCTTTTGGAAAGCACACTTGGCGGGGGCAGCTCTAGAGTCACCGCGGGCCACGGTGTAGACTCACCTCCCCTGGGCAGCTGGGGGTCACCCAGCTGAGAGCTGGGACCGCCAGCCTCCGCAGCTGCCCTGGGTGCAGTGTCACCCCCAGGGGGCCAGGGTGGGGCTCCAGCCGCTCCCTGCCCCACTGGCGGCTCTTGGAGCCCCTTGTCTTCCCAGAGGTGACGTGCGGGCTGGTGTAGGGCCGGAGCACGTGGCTGGAAGGGCCCCCAGCCTGCTTCTACAGCGGCCGCAGCAGGGCTCACCGTTACCCCGGGGAGGGGCCCTGGGGCGGTGGGCTCTGTGCAGGGTCCCTGCTGCCTAGCGCTCAGGCCCCCTGCCCGACGCAGCCTGTCCCCGGGCCCGGGGACCCCCAGGGCAGGCGTGGGGACCAGCAGCCCTCCGGTGCCCAGACTCAGCTCAGCCTCAGCCCCCAGGGAGAGCTTTGCTCTCTGGGCCTAGAAGTAAAACGCCGTCGACAAAGCAGAGGGAAACAGGACTAGAGACCAAACCCTCCTGGCAGACTCGGGACCCGGAGGGTGAGGCCCCGAGAGCTGTGGGCGTGAAGCCCCCGAGGCCAGCGCGCAGCGGGCGAGGGCAGCAGCCCTGTCACAGGGGCCCTGAGAAATGTGACCCGGCTCCACCAGTTCCGGGGGTTCCCGGGGTCTCGGGGTGCAGGGGCGCCCTGACTCGCCTCCGTGTGAGGCCCCGGGCTGAGCGAGTCCCCTGCCCTCGGCCCCCCCGTGGCTCAAGTCGTCCCCCTCCCCCGGCCGCTTAGTTAAAACTCCTGGTCTGGGGCCTGGTGGGTGTGTGAGAACCAAACTTCCTTTTTTCATGAGCTCCTTGCAGTAAAGGCCGGTGTTCCCGGGAGCCCGTGCCGTGAAACCTTGCAGGATTCCGGCTTGTCCTGCGGAGCCCGGGCAACCGGAGGCAGACAGTCTGTCCCCTTTGGGCCCCTGGACAGTGCCTTCGCCCTCCCCGTCCAGCCGTCCGCCCGTCCCCAGTCCGAGCCCAGAGGGGCGGGCTGCAGGTCTGGGCCTGCGGGAGGTGACGCCCCGTGAACTCCACTGAGGAGGCCCGAGACCACCCTGGGGGAGGGGCTGGGCAGGGGCGCCTGGCCGGGGTCCCGGCACCTGGGGCCTCCTGCTCCTCCAGGTGTGCGCTGGCCCGGGTCTGTGGCTGCACACAGACCCCTGCACGCAGGGTCAGGGAACAGGCTGTGCGAAGACGGGGTCCCCCAGCGGCAGGCCATCTTCCACTCTCGCCTCAAGCAGAGAAATAAAGGCCCTTGAATGTTTCCCTATTAAGCCTGAGCAGGTGCAGGGAGACGGAACCGTCCCTGCCCTCCATTTGCGAAGAGCTCCGTGCTGAGATGGGTAAGTGGAGGCTGCACGGACTCACAACGACCTCATTTGGGAGGGAAGGGTCTGCAGACCGAGGGGTGAGGGCCCCTGGAAGGGTCTTCCGGCAGCTGCCCCGCGGACAGGGCTGTCCACCCTTCCCGTGGCGGGGAGCGGAGGGGTGGGTGCGGACGGGCCCCTCCCACGGGTGCCTCTGCAATCCCCAGCATGCAGTGCTCCTCACAGGGGACTGGGGCTCCTGCCAGGCCCCGAAGTTCAGCGGCTATGTCTCCGAAGGTCAGCCTGATGCCCTGAAGGTCAGCAGTTCTGTCACCGTCCCCGCACATGCCGGAGGAGGGCAGAGACGCACCGTGATGGCCCCCAGGACCCGCGCACCTGAGAGGCCATCTGCCCAGAGGAAGCCACAGCCCAGCCCACACGCTTCAGGGGCCTGACTGCGCTCCACAAGACCCGGCTTCACCCAGGGTCTGTATCTGCGGGCGATGGGAGGTCGGAAGAGCTGCCTCTCAGCCTGGCTCTGGGGAGCGGAGGGCAGCCGGGTTGCCGTCTGTACGGGGCTGCCTGTGGGCGCAGGGCCGGGAGGGGCCTCACTGCCTCTCTCCAAATCTCAGCTGAAGTGCCCTGGGGCGAGGTGGATGGAGGGGCCTGGTGGGCCCAGTTGGACTCTACCCGCCCGTGCGCCCTCCAGACCCAGGGGCCCTCGAACACACCCTGACAGAAGGGGAAAGCTGCTATCTTTGAAGCCACTGCTGTCGGGGGTGGCGCAGAAACCACCGGGCCCCCCGCCCTCCTTCCTCCTCTGGAAGGACGGACGGAGGACGTGGGGTTGGTCTCTCTGCAAACAGCCCGGCCCCTCTTCCTGGGGCATTTCTGGGACACCTGGGCCTTTTCCAGACGTGCCGGCGGTGGGCGTGCCTTTCCCAGGGCTGGGGCCTCAGGGCAGCCTGCAGAGCTGAGAGGGCGAGGCCTGCTCAGAGGGCCCCCCAGAGACTGACCTCTCCATTCTGTGACTTCCCACCCCCACGTGAGCCTGACTTTGGGCTCCCAACCCCTCTTTTCAGTGAACCCCTTCCCAGGGGTGTGAAGTTCCTGGGTGGGTCAGACCCTATGAACACGCGGGGTCCCCATCCAGGGTTTCCATGCCGGCCTGCGGAGGGGCGGCGCTGGCCCCTGTGTCCCTACCGGTCCTGCTTCCCAGCCCATCACTGGATCACTCAACATCTGCTTTGGGACAGATTTTGAGCGGTTGAGCTTCTGGATCAAGCAGCACCATTTATGATTAAACATTGGGGGCCACGGTTAATTACACAGATAATGGGCCAATGCCAAGCCTTGGAGGGAGGGTGAGCAGACAAAAGACGGCTACTGGCCAGGCGTCCCGAGGAGCTTTGCCCTTTGATGTTCCAGAGCCACCTTCTCAAATCAGAAAGGATCAGAGCACGCGTGCTGATGAAATGCCACATGCTTCTGCAGGGAAGAACTGTTCCTGGCTAATCGGGGTGGTTTGTCCAGGGGATGGATGTGTACACATGAGGCGAGTCCCTCTGGTCCTAGGGAGACTCGACCGGGGGCAACCTGGTAAATGTCAAGTCTGGGGCGGGGGCAGGTTCCCGTCACATCTCCCGAGCCTGTTAGAACAGAGCGTCCTGTGTGTCCGTCACCACCCGCCCAGCTACATGGCCTGTCCAGGCAGAGAAATCCTGGGTGCGCGTAAGTGCACTCAGAGTGACTTCTCCATGCTGGACCATGGCAGGGAAGCGGAGTGCCAGCTTCAGGATGGGCTGGTTCAGGCTGAGGAATTAGGAAGAAGAATGACAAGGCCCCTCCCAAGAGGGCGGGCTCTGATAATGGCATCCAAGGGCACAGCGGTCTGAGCATCTCCCGAGGCTCTCCTTAGAGATGCTGCTGGTCTGGAGGCTGCTGAGCCCCCAGCTTGCCCCGGGCCGAGAGCCAGGGGACCAGAACCTCCCTCTCTGCCCCTGCTGTGCGCAGCTCCGGCTTCATCAAATAACCCCCCCGAGGCTCCGGGGCTCACCGCAGACGGGGGCCAGGGCTGGTGAGCAGCTCCCCCGCTTGGAGTCAGCACTTGTGGCTCCTTGGTGAGCCTCCCAGGCCAGATCCCCCAGCTGTGAGAGGCGGAGACAAACAAGGCCATTTGAGGGTTAAATGAGGAAAGAGGCCGTGTTGAGTGCTTGGCGCAGCCCTGGGACCAGGAAGCGGCGTGTCCTGCGCGCGCACTGGGGAGAGGGTCTGTGCCCGTTTAACGCGGCCTCTGGTGCCAGTGCCACGCCGCACACATGGCAGGCAATGAATGATCACCGATTGCATGCAGGGAGGGGTCAGGGAGGGGAGCGGGGAGGGGGGCGTGGAGGGAAGGGAGGGGACAGAGAGGGAGGAGAACGCAGACTCCAGAAGCAGGTGACACTGCTGAGATCTCAGCCTAAACAGCCGGGACCTAGAGCCCTGTCAGATTGAACGTGTCAAGAGGTCAGCCCCGTGTGCTGCACCGTCAGACAAGGGCCCGGGCTCTGGACGGGCTGGTCACGAAGACATCTCCAGCCCTGAGATACGCTCCTGCCCCAGAAGCAGGAGCAGAGCTGGGCGTGGGGCGCTGCCCCCCAGGGTAGCCAGCTCCGTCTCTCCCTCCCACGGGGGCCACAGCCTAGTCCTCAGAGGCAGCGTCCTTCAAAGCCTGCGTGGATGGGTGGTAGATGTGCTTGGAGTTTTGAAGAAAGATCCTGCCCCTCAATACTCTAATAAATCAATCCTGAAATCAATCGCTTGACTCTCCCAACGGTGTAATAAACCACCATCATTACCACGCGGGGAATTGCATTATATTTGAGGAAGGATTGAGAAAAGTTGGCGTGTGATAGAGAATGAGACAGAATCACAAAGAATCCCCTGGAAACAGGGGTCGGTGTTACCGCCCGTGGTGGTGACACGGTTTGGTCTAGGTCGAGGTCGAGGTCCAAGAAAGGACGGGAGGGGTTTCTGCGCCACCCCTCGGAGTCTCTTGGGATTTTCATGGTGGCTTTGTCACAATCGAAATGAGAAGAGCGAGTTAGCATTCCTTAGACAAGAAAATGCCATCATTTTATAACAAGAACAAACAAATGCTTTTCGGACCTTTTACACCTAAATATACGCTAGGCCCACGCCCAGGGGAGAAATGGGAGCCCTTCACGCGCGTGGGAGTCCTGTGGCCATGGCTCAGAGCCTGTGCAAACTCGGGGCTGGGCTCCCAGCTCTGTGCCACCACCATGAGGCCTGGCTCCACCCTGGGGCAGGGGTGTGGTGGGGGAGACCCTGAGGGCAGTTCAGTGCTGGCCTCTTGTCCTGGGGTGTTTCTGTAGCTTTGATTCTGAAGACCCTTAAGCTGTCCCTGGAGAGGACTCCCAGTGGACCGGGGCTGGAGACAGCTGCTTTGTCTCCTAGGGACCCCTCCCGCCAGCCCCGAGGGCCTCTGGCAACCCCGAAGGGGGCATCCTTCATCCCGCACCTGCAGGACCCTCACTGGCTGTCAAATGCAAGTACCAGGTCGTGTGCGCGTACACATGCGCACCTGTATGTGTGTGTGCGTGTCTGTATGTGCACATGTGTATGTGTGTGCACGAGTGTGCACGTGGAGGGGCACCTGACCACGTGTGCACACGTGTGCGTGTGCGTGTGCGTGTGTGTGTGTCTTATGCGTGAGCGTGCATGCACGCACGCGGTTTCCTCCCCGCACCCAGGCGCTGGGTTGCGGCCAGGGCACTCGTCCCCTCGGGCCCGTGTTCCCCCAGAAAGCAGAGCCGAGGCAGGACGCCCTGCCGCTCCCGGTGAGCCTCGGTCTTGGGACAGCGGGGTGGAGGGGGACGCGCTGGCTGCCCGTCCTGGGGCCCCCAGGAAGCCCCCTAAGTGCAGGAGGAGAGCATTTATCGCTGGTGCCGGCTTCCATCGGGTAGCTCCCCACTGCTCCGGGGCCCTCAGCTCATGGCCAGCAGGGAGGCCCCGGTGAGCAGCAAGAGCCCCGCGTGGGGTCAGAGAGGCCCATCGCTCTGGGGGGCAGGGCAGGCGTCCCTGGGGGGCAGGAAGAGCAGGGAGCGCTGATCCGGTGATCAGCAGAAGTTCGGACACAGGGGACCCCTCGCCTTGGCTCCCTTTGCAAGGGGGCCTCCACCTCCGGGAAGAGCGGGTGCCGGCCCACCGCTGAGGGTGCTGCCAGCTGATGGCAGCCGGTGGTGGCGGCTCTGGACGCACCCGGCTGCGGCCCCTGATCAGCGCCACCTTGTTCCCGTGCCCGGAACTGGAGGGAGGGAGGGCAGCTCCAGTGCCAACACCCCCTGCTCCCTGCCCAGCAGTGTGGGTCCCTGAGAAGGCAAAGAGGCCACCCTCAGAGTGCACTCTGTCTCCCCATCCTGGGCATGCCGGTCCCAGGGGAAGACTTCTCAAGCCCAGAAGGAAGCGGTGATGCCCCTTTGTCACTTTGGGCTCCCTCCAGAGGGGCTCAGGGGCGCTGACCATCACCTCCTCGTAGGCCTCACGGTCCCTCCTGCTTCCACAGTGGCCGCTCACCTCAGCCTCTTCCCTGCCAGTTCTTGAACTTTTAAGTTTCCCAAATCAAGCAACGCCCAGGTTGGCTGTCCTGCCCTGGGGACCCCAAACTCTTGGGCCACATCCTTGCAGGATGGGCTGCACTCCAGCCTTACTGACCCTCCCGGCAGGCACGGCCTCTGTGCTCTAATGGGTACCGCTGGCCTCTACTGACCTGGAGTGGGCCTGGCAAGGCCCAGCCACCCTGGACTTGCTGGGCCTCCTGGAAATGGGGGCATCTGCACTCACCTGATGGCCCCAGGCGATGTGCACGCCTGACCCCCCCAGGTGCTGCGGCCTGCGGTCAGTCTCTGGGGAGGGGCCACTGGACGCCCACGAGGTCACCCCTCTGTCCCTCCACGATGGAAGGGAAGTGTGTGTCGCCATGGCCCTTCTCCCCGATCCCCTTGCAGCTGAATCAGGACAGGACCGTGGCTCACTGAGTCCCGTGGAGGCCCCTCCCTGCTTGGGGAGCAGAGAAACAGAAGGGCACAGAGGATGCTTGTAGGCCGGCGCTTGTGGTCCGTAGCCGAGGTGCGGGCCCAGAGCTGGAGGGCTTGCTCCCTGACTTCACAGCTCACTACAAAGCTGCAGTAATCAAGACTGTTCACAAAAGAGGCGACACGTGTGTCAACAGAACAGAACAGAACAGAACAGAGAGGCCAGAAATAGACCCGCGTGAATATAGTCACTGATTCTGACAAAGAAGAACAGTCAATTCAGTAAAGGAAGGACAAGCTTTCCAACAGCTGGTGCTGGCACCACCGGACACGCAAAGAATAAACTCAAAACTCACTCAGAAATGCAAAACTGTAAAACTCCTAGAAGACAACATAAAGGAAAATCTATATGACCTGGGGTTTGGTGATGAGGTTTTAGATACAACCGCAAAAGCATGATCCCAAAATTCCTGCGTCTGTGAAAGACACTGTTAGGAGAATGAAAATGCAAGCCACTGAATGGGAGGAAATATTTCAAAGCCACATCTGATCAAGGATTCAGATCCAGAATACACATACAACTTTCAAAACTCAAAAATAAGAAGACAAACGGCACAATTTACAACTGGGATAAAGATCTGAACAGACCTCTCCCAACAAGATATATGGGTGGCAGATAAGCACATGAAAAGATGCTCCACGTCATGTGATATTAGAGAAATGCAAATTAAAGCAACAAGATACCTCTGCACACCTATCAGAGTGGCTCAGATGGAAACCTGCCAACACCAATGTCTTCAGAGTGTAACCGAAAGTGGGGGTCCAAGCTGCTCGCTGCTCAAAAGCCAATAAAGAGGCCATTTGGTAGAAAGGAGAGTCTGCTTTATTTTGCATGCCAGCAACCAGGGGGAAGGGCGGACACCTGTCCAAAGGCCGACTCCCCCCACTGACAATCAGTGGCGAAGAGCTTTTATAGCTGGAGGGAAGGGGCTGCATGCAGAAACAGCCCAGGCAGCTCTGACGGTCATCTTGAAACTGCTCATCGGTGGTCTGGCCAGCGTCATCTTGATTGTTTTAAGTACAGTTAATCTTCAGTTCCAGGGTCGGTTTGTTCCCATTTCCTTGAGGCCAGTTCTCGGAATTGTGGCAGCTTATGGCGTGGCTCCAGCCTGGTCATCATGGAGTTAACTTCTTCCACCTGGCGGGGGTTTCAGTATCAACAAGACAGCTCACGGGATACGGCTCAGAATATGATCTATAGCCCTTGAGGAGGAACTAAAAGTCCTTGACTTTGCTTAATGACTGAACTGTTATTACTTTGTGCTGTTTGAGTGCTTTCCTTTGCTTCTACATTTTCTCACTTCTCTGATTAAACATTCTTTGGCTAAAATTTTTCCACAGGCAAAAGGCAGGGGGAGGATGGTGAGGGGGAAGGACCCTAGGGTCCTGCTCGTTTCAAGTCAGGGCAACAGGAATCAGCATTCCTGGTGGGAGCACAAGTGGTACAGCTGCTGTGGAAGACAGCCTGGAAGCTTCTTTATAAATCTAAACACAGTGTTACTGTATCATCTAGCAATTACTCTCCTAGGTATTTACCCAACTGACTTACACGCTTTTGTCCACACAGAAACCTGCACATGAGTAAAAAGGTGTAACCAAGCAAGAACTGGGGGCCCTTCCCGGGGCAGAACCCCCTTCCCCCATGTCCTCCACCTGCCTCTTGTCTGTAGACAACTCTAGTCTCCCAGGCTTCCCCAAGTTCCAAAGAATAAGTTTAATCAGAGAAGTGAGAAGATGCAGAAACAAAGGAAAGCAATCAAGCAAGACAAAATAATAATAGTTCAGCCATAAAAGAAAGTCAAGGAACTTTAGCTGATGATGTCAACTTCCGAATACCTCACCACCAACAAATCAGAAGAGCGTCCACAAGCTGATCACATCCCGCAACCTCTTGCCTCACCCTGTCTTAGAAAACCTTTCCCTGAGAGCCTTCAAGGAGTTCAGTCTTAAGCACCAGCTACCTGGACTCCTTGCTTGGCACCTGCGGTAAACACTGCACTTTCCTGACCCACAACCCGGGGTCAGTAGATTGGCTTTACTGCACACAGGCGAGTGGACCCAGGTTTGGTTCTGTAATAATTTTGGCATCCCTGGTGGGACAGAAGTCTGGAGCGGGCCTCTTGCCCGTGGCACATCGGCCCCTGGCCAGTGGCAGCTCTTGGATCGTGTCCAGCAGCTGCCTAAGCACCTCTGTCTCAGGGACAGGCCCAAGCGCTTGCCACTGACCAGGCGTCGCTGGTCCACGGTGTTTTCAGTTCTGTGGTGAAGGAAACAAGGCTCTGGTCCTGGTCGGTCTGGCCTGGTTTGTGAGCCTCTCCGGTAAGTGACGACACCAAGGTATTCCTATGTCATTGGCTTCACCTACGGTGGAGTGTTGGTTGGGATTTTCCCTTTTGGACTAAGGTTTGGTCATTTGGCTTTGTCTCTGGTGGGGCATTTGCATCTTCCATAAAATGGGAGAAGGTATTTGCAAATCATGTTTCTGTTAATGGATTTAATACTCAGAATATAGAGATAACACCTAAAATTCAACAACAACAGAAAGAAACCAAACAACTTGATTTAAAAATGGGCAAAGGATTGAACAGACGTTTCTCCAAAGACAACATACAAATGGCCAAATAACATGAAAAGATGCTCCACATCACGGGTCATCGGGGAAAAGATCAAAACCACAATGAGATACCACTTCACACCCATTAGAAAGGTTGCCATCAAAAAAAAGAAAATAGCAAACATTGGTGAGGATGTGGGGAAACTGGAACCCTTGTGCACTGTGGTGGGAATGTAAATTGTGAAGCTGCTAATGGCAAACAATATGGAGGGTCCTCAAAACATTAAAAATAGAACTAACATATGATACAGTGATTCCACTCCTGGGTATACACCCCAAATAACTGAAAGCAAGTACTTGAATGGATATTTGTACACCCATGTTCATAGCATAGCTAAAATGTAGAAGCAGCCCTAGTGTCCACTGATGGACAAATGGATAAACCAAATGGGATCCATCCATACAAAGGAATATTATTTAAGCATAAAAAGGAAGGAAGGGCTTCCCTGGTGGCGCAGCGGTTGCGCGTCCGCCTGCCGATGCAGGGGAACCGGGTTCGCGCCCCGGTCCGGGAAGATCCCACACGCCACGGAGCGGCTGGGCCCGTGAGCCATGGCCGCTGAGCCTGCGCGTCCAGAGCCTGTGCTCCGCAACGGGAGAGACCACAACGGAGGGAGGACCGCATACCACAAAAAAAAAAAGGAAGGAAATTCTGACACAGGCTACAACATGGATAAAACTTGAGGACATTATGCAAAGTGAAATAAGTCAGTCACAAAAAATACACTGTATGATTCCATTTATGGGAGGCACTGAGAACCGTCAAAATCATAGAGACAGAAAGTAAAATGGGGGTTGCCAGGGGCTGGGGAGGGAACGGGGACTTGGTGTTTAATGGGGACAGAGATTCAGTTTTACAAGATGATGAAAAGATGGAGTTTGTGATGTTACACAACATTCTAAATGTGTTTACTGTCACTGAACTGTGCACTGAAAAATAATTAAGGTGGTAAATTTTATGTTATGTGTACTTTACCTCAATAAAAAAATGTCAAGATCGTCAAAAACAAGAGACTCCTGAGAAACTCACAGCCCAGAGGAGCCTAAGGAGGCATGACAGCTGAATGTCATATGGTGTCCTGGGTGGGATCCTGAGACAGAAAAGGGACACTTGGTAAAAACTAAGGAAATCTCCAAAGAAGATATACAGATTGCCAACAAACACATGAAAGAATGCTCAACATCATTAATCATTAGAGAAATGAGATATCATCTCACACCAGTCAGAATGGCCATCATCAAAAAATCTAGAAACAATAAACGCTGGAGAGGGTGCGGAGAAAAGGGAACACTCTTGCACTGTTGGTGGGAATGTAACTTGATACAGCAACTATGGAGAACAGTATGGAGGTTTCTTAAAAAACTAAAAATAGAACTGGCATAAGACCCAGCAATCCCACTACTGGGCATATACCCAGAGAAAAGCACAATTCAAAAAGAGTCATGTACCAAAATGTTCATTGAAGCACTATTTACAATAGCCAGGACATGGAATTAACCTAAATGCCCATTGACAGATGAATGGATAAAGAAGATGTGACACATATATACAATGGAATATAACTAAGCCATAAAAAGTAACAAATTGAGTTATTTGTAGTGAGGTGGATGGACCTAGAGTCTGTCATATAGAGTGAAGTAAGTCAGAAAGAGAAAAACAAATACCGTATGCTAACACATATATATGGAATCTAA
>NC_041233.1:84326415-84357202 GCF_002837175.3 Physeter macrocephalus
ATGGGAACATATGTATATGTATAGCTGATTCACTTTGTTATAAAGCAGAAACTAACACACCATTGTAAAGCAATTATACTCCAAAAAAGATGTAAAAAATAAAATAAAATAAAACTAAGGAGATCTGAGTAAATTATAAACTTTAGTTACTAATAATGTGTGCACATTTGTTCATTAATCGTGTCAACTGCACCACACTAACGTAAGATGTCACTAGAAGATAGTGGGTATGGGATATGTAGGAATTCTCTGTACTATCTTCCCAATTTTTCTTTCAGTCTAAAACTATTCTAAAATTAAAAGTTTACTTAAAAAATAAAGAAACCCATAGTGGTTGCTTAACCAGTTAGCTTCTGCGGGCGAGGGAGCCAGGCAGGGAAAAGAAAACCTGAATCATTACTCAAAACACGGGCAGTTGGAGCCCTGCATTGCAACCAGCTGGATGGGTCCAATGTCCAGGCAAACATCCCCAGTCACGGGCCACTTTCCTGAGCCTTGCCGGCCTGGGTAGAATTTGCCCTGTATCGTATATTCCTGCATCCGTGGTAGATGAGCTAGAATTGGACAAAACCCTTTGCATTCCATTTTTTTTTTTTTTTTTGTGCGCCAAGGGAAGCAGCCTAGTGTTGTTCCCTTTGGGACTAAACGTGTTGCTGGCGGTGACTGAAGCCGTGATCATAGCTACGTGGTGGGAAATGACGGGCGCATCATTTCGCTTGGCCCCGTGGCCCTCAAGGTCCCGAGGTGCTGGGTCCCCAGTAAGCACAGATTCCCCCACTGCTTGCTGGTCCCCTAAAAGCCCCACTTGCCCCGGACGACTCTGTGTCACGGATCTGAGCCTGTCCAGATAAACCGTAATGGCAGCTGCAAACCGCCAGCTCAGTGCGAGTCGGGTACCAGCGGGACGCGGCCCCCCCAGGAACGGGGGCTGGTTGCTCGGCGGCGTCGCCAGCGGCTGTTGCTTTGCCACCTGCTCTGGCCGCACCTGCCGCCCGGAGAAACAAAGGCGGGCGCCAATTTGTCTACGCTCGTTATTCCTTAGTGGGGCTGGGTGCAGCGATGACCAGACAGCAGCCTCTCAAATATCAGGCCGCGTGTGGCCAAGAGCTCCCTGGGGAGCCCGCCTTTTTGTCTTTGCGGAGGTTGTGCTGCGGACAGGCAGAATCACAGTGGGGCAATTCTAGCATAAAGTGAAATGATTGTCACTCATCTGGAGTCAAGTGGGGTGCGTCTTCAAAGAAGAACGTAAGACAAATCATTACAAGTGAGAAGCTGCCTAAGAAAATGTGTGGTATATTCTGGAAGATGGCCTCTTTACTGCTTCTCACCTCCCCCCAGACCCAGGGAGGGCTCGGTGCGCGTGGGCCGCTCCGCTGCTGCCTGGGAGAGGTGGCCCTGCGAGCCTCTTGACCACTTTCTAGGCTTTTCCCTTAAAAGCCGTCTGCACAGATTTGGCCTTCGAGGCCTGGGGGGCACTGTTTCCCGCAGGCGAGCTCTGTGCAGCCAGGTTAAGGTTAGCGGTGTCTCCCAGCGTCCCCGCAGCACTGCACCACGTTTGTGTCGCTCCGCGGCAGCGGCTGGACGCCGGGTTTGGGAAACAGGATTCTGACCTTCGGAAGAGTGGGAGCCGTGCTCTGAGCGCACGGACTCGTGTCCAGGACAAGATGGAGTCTCGCCTCTGCTAAATCACGGAGGGAAGCGCCCCGTCAGACCACGCGTGACTCTGCGAACATCGTGTCCCCGCGGGGGCCTGTGAGGGCTGCTCTCAGGAGGTGACCGCTCGTGCCGGGACGGGCCGGCCAGGCAGTGCCGAGGGGCTGCACTCTGCGGCGAGGCGGGCAGGACCCTTTCCAGGCGCACAGACCTCCGTCTGTCAGGTGGCACTGCAGCCGGGACGGGGCGTCCGGGCCTGGGCTGGAGCCTCTGCCTCTCAGCCGGCACGTCCCGCACCGGGCAATGGATGCTGCACAAGTCCAGCGGAAGCAGATGGTTGCAGTGTCTGCCGACCAGTTTACACGTCCAAACAGCGACATCTGTGGAGAGACGTGTCTCGGGGCCCCAGGAGGCCCCACAAGGGCAGGGAGAGATCTGTGCCGCGGCTGGGCCCCGGGACCCGTGACAGGCCTGTGTGACACCCCGTCCCCCCAATCTGTCTGCTCTGCACCTGGACAAAAGGAAGCACCCCAGCGCCTCCTTCCAGGGGTGCACCTGGCTGGCCAAGTGAGGGCTGGGCGTTCTCTCCACATGCAGGGCCCACGTGTCTGCTGACGGCATGGCCAACACCACGCTCTGGGGGCTCTCCCAGGCTCTCCAGCCTCCTGGGCCTCCTGGTGGGGTAGTGGATATGTGGATGGGGGGCGGGTCAGTGGAGCCTTAGTTCAGGTGGCTTGGGCAAGCCTGTCCCCGCTCCGGGTCTGTGTCCCTCACACAGGCTGACCTCGTGCCCCCTAGGACACTCTGCCCCCCCCGACAGAGGGACAGAGGGCTCTGAGGACTCTTCACTGGATGGACTCAGCGGGCTGGTCGCCTGGTCTCTGGGTGTGACCAGGGGTCAGTGCCAGGGCTGTGCATTCTTCCATCCAGGAGGGGCCGGACAGGACGGGGGGCTGGGGGCTGGGTGGTGACTCGGCCCAGCTCTTGCTGAGGTCAGCCTGCTGCCTGGGCCTGAGTGCAGGGTCATGGGACGGGGGTCCCAGCTGCACGCTGTCCTGACCACCTCGCAGGAGGAGAGTGGGAACAGGCTGCACATAAGCCGTGGACAACACTGCAGAAGAGGACGTTTCATTTAAAAGCCAGCTTAGCTGAGGTATGATTTACACGCGGTAAAATGCACCTTTTAAAACTGTACAGTCGGATAATGTTTGACAAATGAACACAAACCACCACCAGAGTCAGGGTATGAACACTCCCTCCAGCCCAAAGTTCCCTCCTGCCCCTCTCATGCCCAGCCTTGGACAGCCAGGGGTCTGCTTTCTGCCGCCGCAGATTAGATTTGCCTTTTGAGGAATTGCACACAAGTGGAGCACAATTATTTTTTTTACTTTTATTTTTTTTAGCACAATTATTTTGAGATTCACCCGTGGCGTGTGTATCAACAGTTCATTTCTTTTTATTGCTGACTAGTGGTCCATCGGGTGGATGAACCGTATTTCTTACATTTATTTGACTGTTGTTGGGCATTTGGGCTGCCTCTGGTTTGGGGCTTTGATGAATAAAGCTGCTGTGAGCACTGGTCCACGGGTCTTTGTGTGGACGTGTGGCTTCTTTCCTCTCGAGTCGACCCCTAGGAGTAGAATTGCTCAGTCACACGGTAAGAGTGCTTTTTAATACTCTTCTGAATTGTCCAAGTATTTCCCCTCAGCAGTGACGAGCGCTCCATCCCTCCACATCCTCGCCAACACCTGGTATGGTCAGTCTTTCAAGTTTTAGCTGTTCTAATAGGTGTGTAGTCGTTGCAGTTTTAATTTCCCGGGTTATGATGACATTAGCACTTTTTCGTGTGCTTATTGACCATTTGTCTATCTTGCTTTATGAAATACTTTGTCCCTGTTTTCCTTGGGCTGCTCACCTTTTCATTACTGGTCTGTAAGCATCCTTCTGCACACGGGTCCTTTGCCCCAGGCATCGTCAGTGTCCCTCCCAGACTATAAACTGACTTTCTACATTCTTAGCAGCGTCTCTCAAAGAGCAGAACTTTTCGATTTGGGGGAAGTCCAATTTCTCAAGTCGTTCTCTTATGACTTCTAAGTCTTCTCTTAGAAATCTTACCTATTTCAAAGTTGCGGAAATTTTTCTCCCATATTTTCTTCTACAACCCTTACAAGGAGAGCTTTTACAGAGAGGTCTCTGTTCCATCTGAGTTAATTTTTGTGTTTGGTGTGAGGCAGGAGTCAGAGTTGTTTTTTTTTTCTTTCCCACAGAGGTATCCAGTTGTTTCAGCACCATTTGTTGAAAAAGAATTATTCCTTCCCCAATGAATGATCTTGGCAACTTTGTCAAAAATAAGTGGACTGTACAAGTGAGGGTAGATTTCTGGACCCCATTCTGTTGCCTAAGACATCTCTCCTTATACCAATCCCACTCTGTGCTGATTACTGGAACTTTACAGGAGACCTTGAAATCAGGCAGCACGTCCTCCAACTTTGTTCTTTTTTCCCCAAAATTGTTTTGCCTCTACTATATTTTTTGCTTTTTCATATCAATTTTAGAAGCAGTTTGTCAATTTCTTCAAATTGATCGGGTTGCATTGAATCTATGGATCAGTTTGGGGGAAACTGACATCTTAGCAATATTGAGTCTCCTGAATCATAAATGTATCCTTTGTTTCACTTAAATATTCTTTAATTTCTCTCAGTAATGTTATATAGTGTTCAGTGTATAGGTCTTACACATGTTCTATTAACTTCATCCTAAACATTTCATGTTTTATGCTATTGTAAGTTTTTTTTAAATTGACTTACTTTAGTCAGAGCATTCTAAGACAGAATTGAACTGAGTGGAAGGTGCAGAGATTTCCCGTACACCTCTTGCCCCACACATGCAGTCTCCCCCCGATCAACATCACTCACCAGGGGGGCCTTTTATCGCAATTGATCAGCTTATATTGACACGTCATCCCCACCGGGTCCATAGTTTACAGCACGGTTCACTACTGGTATTTTTGTACATTCCGTGGGTTTGCGCAAACGTATAATGACACGTCTCCATCCTCACAGTGGCACACAGGGTAGTCTCACTGCCCTAAGCATCCTCTGTGCTCCACCCGGTCATCCCTCCCCGCCCCCACAACCCCTGGCAACCACTGGCCTCTTTACTGTCTCCATAGTTCTGCCTTTCCCAGAATGTCACAGAGTTGGAATCATACAGTAGGCAGCCTTTTCAGATTGGCTTCTTTCACTTTGTAAGAAGCATTTAAAGTTCTTCCCTGTCTTTCATGGCTTGGTGTCTCGTTTCTTTGTACGCTCCGCCCCCACAACCCCTGGCAACCACTGGCCTCTTTACTGTCTCCATAGTTCTGCCTTTCCCAGAATGTCACAGAGTTGGAATCATACGGTAGGCAGCCTCTTCAGATTGGCTTCTTTCACTTTGTAATAAGCATTTAAAGTTCTTCCCTGTCTCATGGCTTGGTGGCTCGTTTCTTTGTGCGCTGAATAATATTCCAGTGTCTGGATGGACCACAGTTTATTAACCCGTTCACCTACGGAAGGACATCTTGGTTGCTTCCAGGTTTTGGCAGTTACGGATAAAGGTGCTACAAACATTTGTGCGCAGGTTTCTGTGTGGATGTACGTTTTCCACTCCTGTGGGTAAACACCAAGGAACAAGTTGCTGGATGGATCATATGGTAAGAGGGTGTGTGTCTTTGTTAGAAGCCATCAGACTGTCTCCTGGAGTGGCTGCGCTGTTCCGCACTTTCCCGCCAGCGATGAAAGAGAGTTCCTGCCGCTCCGCATCCCCTCTAGCGCTTGGCGTTGTCAGTGTCTTTGGATTTTGACCATATTCTAATAGGTGTGTAGCCGTATTGTGTGTTGCTTCGCATTTTCCTGATGACGTATGCTGTGGAGCATCTTTTCATCTGCTTGTTTGCCACGCGTATATCTTATTTGGTGAGGTGTCTGTTAAGGTCTTTCGCCCACTGTAATTGCGTTGTTTCCTTTTTGCTGAGTTTTAAGAGTTCTTCATATATTTGGACAGCAGTCCTTTATCAGATGTGTCTTTTGCGAATGTGTTCTCCCAGTCTGTGGCTTCCTTCCTCTGTTTCTTCCATCATCTTGAGCAGAGTGGGAGTCTCTCATTTTAATGGCGTCCAGCTGGTCAGCTATTTCTTTCATGGACTGTGCCTTTGGTGTTGTATCTAAGAGGTCATCACCAAACCCAAGGGCCGTCTCAGCCTGAGCAGAGTGGACGCTGCAGGTGCCCTGGCCGCCTGGGCTGCATCGATGGAGACCATGGCCTTGCTGCCGACAGCGGGTCCGCGTGCGGCCCCCAGAGCCCTGCAGCCCAACCCACCGGCAGGAGGGGGAGCCGCCTCCAGCTCTGGGCTCCCCCCACCGCCTCTGTCCCCCACGGCCATGTATTTCTTTGGTTTCTGATTTGTCCATCTGCCTGTGGGTTAGCCCGAGCACGTGAAAGCTGGGTGTGTGTGTGTGTCTCCCTTCCTATCGTCTTGGAAAGGCTGCAAGCCATTTCTCGGGGTCTCAGTTGTGCGGAGTGTGCTGGGCAGGCTCCAGGCGCCCCACGACCCCTGCCTCCTGCTGTCCCCCCGCTCGTGTGAGCCCCTCCCTTCGGGTGCATGTCTGGGGGTTGGCCTGGTGCAGGGGGGCCCTTGGGCCTGGCCTCCCACCCTGCCTAACAGATGGAGGGCCTGGCTGTGCCGCCGCTGTCTTGGGGGCTGCGTCTCTCCAGACGCCCCCATCTCAGCTCAGATTCCTGAGAAAGGCCGGCTGAGCCCTGCAGTTTCCAGCCTGTGAAGGAGCCTAGCCTGGCCCACTCAGCCTCCCATGGGCTCTGTCAGGGGAGGGGTGACGGGGTCTCTCTTCTCCAGGGGGCTCCCTCCCAGCTTCTGTCCCACTAGAGGGAAGGACAGGACCCGCTGGGAGCAGGACCCTCGCTCACAGAGTAACTGCCCCCCAGATAAGGGGCAGGGCAGCACGCCCACAGGCCCCTGCTCACGGCTCCTCCCCGGGTCTGTCCCCCCAACCCTGTAAACTTGGGGTGGCACCGAGGAACCCCTAGTGAGACTCAGGGGTGGACTCTGCACCCTGACCTCTGTGCCCGGGCACAGTTTGTCGAGTCCAGACCTCGAGGCCTGGGGTTCAGGGCCAGTCCGTCCCCCATGTGGCTGGCCAGTTCGTGTGCTGGGGGAGGGGATGGGGGAGGCCCTGCTGCGTTGGGACAGGTCACTGCAAGCCCGGCGACTGTCCCAGGGGCCCTGCAGTAAAGAGGGCATGTGTTCTCAGACGTGCCTTGGAGTCTCAGGGTCCCTCTCCCCTCGGGAGGCACCTGGGGGTCCCCAGCGCTTTGGCCTTTGTGCTGAGATGAAGAGGTTGCTTCTTGGAAGGCGCTTTGCTAACACGTGGGAAGAGCTGCTGTGGGTGCCGACCCCGTGCTGAGGCTCCTATGACGACCTGCCGTCCAGGTTCAGGGTGCGGGGCGTGCAGAGCAGCCGGGCAGTGGCCCCCAACCCGCCTTTCTCTGCTGAGCTCACTCTGGCGGGTATTTTCAGAAGCACCAGAGCTCGCACGAGCTCGCCCTTCTTCCCCCCTGAGGCCCTGGACAAGCACTTAGAACGCTTTTCTCCTGAGCTATAAAGAGCGGCTAAGATTCGCTTTAAAGACATGAACTGGGCCACGCCACGCGGGTGCAGTTTGATCCCAGGAGCCTGGGCACTGTCGTCACTCCTCTGGCCGCTCGGCCTGTGAACGCCCACCGACCAGCCATGCAAGCATCTGATTCTGCGTCAAAGCATTTGTGCCAAGCTCAGCAGTGGCTTCTGAGGGGCGGGAAAGCACACACCGCCTCCCGACCCTGCCGTCAGTGTCTCCATTAGGCTCACGCACTGCACCGCCGCCCCGCACCCGCCAGCCCAGCCCGAGACCCGTCTGTCAGCTCCGGCCCCAGCCGCTTAGTGAGGGTGCACGCCCTCCCCTGCCTGGCGCCCTCCCTCCAGCCCCGTCCTCACCCTGAGCTGGGCTCCGTTTCCTCCCCGGGTCCCCGGCAGCCCCTCAGGACCCCTGGCTCTGGCTGCACCTTCCTGCTCCCCACCCCCGGAGTCAGGCCTCATCTCAGCGGGTCCTGCTTCCTCCAGGCCTGTCCTGAGCCCACCTTCCCTGCACCCCCTTCCGTAATGCCTTCCCGGAGCCCGGGCTACCCCCTCGTCCTCCCACACCCGTGTCCCCAGGCCCGAGGAAGGGCGCCCGCGGCCGCGGGCCCTCACCCCGTCGGCCCCCCTTCTCCCCTAACCCGGGACCACGAGGGGACCAGAGGTGAGGACGAGAGCAGGTACCCGACAGCGGGGTGGCGGGGGGAGCAGGCCTGCCCGGCGCCCAGAGGCCGAGTGGTCGGTCCTGGCGGGGAGCAGAGCCCTGGGGAGGAGGCCAGCACTGCCGGGGGCCCAGGCCTGCCCGCAGGCGCCCTGGAGCGGGGGTCCCGGGCGGGTGGAGGCCTGTGCGGACCGAGCTCGCGGACGCGGGGGGCAGTCTGCAGGCCCCTCCCGCCTCCACCTGCTCGCCCCGGACCTGAGGGGACACAGCACCGCACAAGGCCGCCTCGCACAGAAGAGCGCCCCGCGGACGCCTCTGTGGCAGCTTCCAAGGCCGCCGCCCTGGGGTGAGGCCTGGGACGGCCCCGCGAACCAGCCCGTGGGCCCATTGCGTCCTTGGGCCGTGGCCTGGCTCTGTGGTTTTTTTCCCGCTTCGGTGCAGGCCGGCAGTCTTTGCCCAGATCCAGACACTGTGGATTTTACGTTGGCCAGTGCTGGATGCTTTTGTGTTCTAGGATTCTGTTAAACTACTTGACCCTTGCGAGTCTCCCTTCTTAAGATCTGTGAGGTGGGACCAGGGCGGTGTTTTTTCCAGGACTCGCTATTTTCCAGCAGTGAAACGCTTCTGTGAATCTACCCAGGGCCCAGGAGTCGCGAGGTTTTCTAACCTGGCCGGACGGAGGTTCCCTCTCAGCCTCTCGCTGGCCCTTTCCCGACCTCAGGTGGTTTCCACACACGCGTGCTGGCCAGGAGCCAGGAGGACGCACGTGGGAGCCTCCATCCCTCTCCTGGTTCCTCTCCTGGTGCAGGACGCGGGGTGACTCTCCAGCACAGGGAACCAGACTGGACGTTCACACCACCAGGGCCTCCCCAAGCCCTGCCCACCCCCGCCTACGGACGCTGCCGTGGGGACACAGTGGACACACCGTGATCAGGATGAAGGACTGTTCGCAATCGTGCAGCCGTGGACAAGGTTCCCCAAAATAAGGACTTGTGGAGAGAGGTGAGCAACTTAGCACTCGCCATCAAAAACAGGAAAGGAATGGAAAAACCCAGCAGGCTTCAAAAGGAGGAGGAGCCTCATGTTGAGAAGCGTGTCATTGACTTGCTCCTTCCCTTGGGGGTGTCGTGGCCTCAGCCTCCCTCCTCATCCTGAGACCTTTCAATGCGCACAGGGTTACACTAGTCCCTGCTTTGACCCTTAGGTGTCAAGGACCCGCAGGCTGGTGAGGCTCTGTCCTCACAACCCTGCTTGGATGACCACCCCAGCCTGGATGGCACATCCATGCAGACCCCGTCCTGAGGGCCACGGTCTGCAAGGCGTTTGGACCGAGCACAGGACAGCTGCCACCTGGGAACGTTTTTCCCTGCAGAGAGAACCCTCCACAGTGACGTGGAGGAAAGCGGGGCCCCGTGGCTGCAGCAGGGGAGTCTCCAGGAGCCACTGCAGGGGGTGATGAGGACGCCCCCATCGTGGAGCAGCCAGCTCAGCTTCAGGCCAGGACACCCCCAGGATTCCAGAGGAGCGAGTGGGAAATCTCCCCTTGGCTCCAAAGCCGGGCCCTGGAGCAGCAGCCCCGGTCTGGACACAGCTGGTCTGGACGTAGCCGGCCTGAGCCCCTCGATGGGCCAGTGCTGGCGGCTCCTCTCCAGCCAGGCCCCCAGGGGAGACGCGACGACCCTGGACCCCTGAGCCCGGTGGGGCCGACGCCCTGGACCTGATGGGGCTCCTTGCCAGGTGGGCACTAAACGGGCCTGAACTGCAGCCCTGCATTCCAGGGATGCTTTCTGACCACGGGGTGGACGCTCTACCCCACTGAGCAGAGCTTCTCCTCAGACCCCAGCTCTGCCGATACCTGCCCGGGACCCTGGGCTGTACTTGTCCATGGCCCTCGGTCTGGGCAGTGGGTCCCTCCTCGTGGGGCACAGGGCGCTGTTCCAGGCGG
This sequence comes from Physeter macrocephalus, assembly GCF_002837175.3. Taxonomy (NCBI): domain Eukaryota; kingdom Metazoa; phylum Chordata; class Mammalia; order Artiodactyla; family Physeteridae; genus Physeter; species Physeter macrocephalus. The sequence goes on from NC_041233.1 coordinate 84,336,343, forward strand.
AAGTAGCATCTCCAGACCTGCCCCTATGGGAACCACCTGTGTGGACGCCAGGCCCACACCTCCATCTCCCAGCCTCCGTCACGGGGGTGAGGAGGGGGGTGCCAGCCTCACCAATACCTGTTAGCGGCCCTCCTTCCACATTTCCCCATCCCAGTGCGTCTGACATTACAGCTGGCTTTGACTCACGTTTCCCTGCTGACCAACAATGCTGCACCTCTAGTGCCTGGAATACCCATTTATGCATCTTCTTTGATGAGATAACTCTTCAAATATTTCGCCTACTTTCTCTCTGGGCTATTTATCTTATTATTATTGAGTTGTAACAGCTCCTTATATATTCTGGATACAAGTTCTTCATCAGATATAGGATTTCAATTATTTCCTTCAGTCTATAGCGTACCTTTTCATTTTTATGTCTTTTGAAATTGAATCTATCAAGTTTTTGAAATTGTTATGCTTTCTGTATCTAAGAAATCTTTGCCTAAGCCAAGGTCACGAGGCCCCAAGGTATTACTCCTATGTTTTCGTTGAAGAGTTTTATAATTCTCGTTCTTTGATCCATTTTGATCAAATTCATCTTTTTTATATAAATCCTTCTTCCTGCCCGTGGGCGCTCACTGCCCCAGCATCACGTGTGGAGAAGACTGACCTTTCCCCAGTGAATTACTTTTGCGCCTTTGCTGGAAATCAGCTGATGGTGAGTGTGAGGGTTTATTTCTGGACTCTGGATTCTGTCCCACTGATGTATGCTCTGTCCTTGTGCCAGAAACAGTCTTGATGACTGTAGCTTTGCGGTGCATTTTTTAAACTCACTTCGTGCTTTTTCAGGATTGTTTGTCCTTCCTGAGGCCTTTTATTTCCACAAAGCAGGACTGGTTCGTCAGCTTCCACAGATGCCGTTTCTTGCTGGTGGTGTCAGAACCTTCCTCCGAGCTCTCTCACTCATGCCCACCCTGAGCCCCCGTCTCGGGGTCTGCGGGTCCACAGCTGTGCTGACGCGGTGTTAGCCCCGCGGTGGTGGAGCGGCCGCGGGAAAAGGGGCTTCCGCCGGGCACCGGGCCGGGGTCTGGCCTGTGTCCTCCGGGCTTGGTCACGGTGTCTCATGTCCTCCAGCGAGGGCACTTGGGGAGCTGAAGGCCCCAGAGAGTCTAATCGGGGCATCTAGATAAGGGCCAAGGGGGCGGCCGAGGGGCACCCGTGGGGTCTCCTCACCAAAGAGCTGAGCATAACAGGTGGATTTTAACTTTCTCTGTAAACAGCCTCAAACCAACAGACAGTGTGGAAGCTCCCACAGCCCTTAGTGCCGCCAAAGTGGCCCGGGGGGTGGGTCTCGGGAGAGGAGCCGCAGCCCCGTCTAGAGCCCGGGGCCCATGCCGGAGCCGCGCGACGCCCCGGCCGAGGGAGCGGAGAGACGCGGGCTCCGGCCCCAGCGTCCGGGGCCGCTCCGGGAAGCACGTGGGCGCGGCCCCGGCAAAGGGCACGTCTGCCCCCAGCCTGTGTCTCCTACACGAAAGCCCAGCGTCCGAGCCCGGCCTGGCTTGACGGGTGTGTCCAGGCTACCTTACGGCAGATAACTTCCTCATAGTAGTAAATATATACGAAGACACTTGTCCCCAGCTCTCCACCATTTTCAAGGCTTTAATACCTTCCGTGGTCTAATCTCCACGCTCTCAAGCCCAGCGACCCGTGGCTGATATTTAAGTGTCTCCCGTAGAAGGGGCACCGTCACTCCTTCTCCAGACGTCACAGAATAACTGGATTAGCTCGCTCAGCGGGGGCCTTGCTCGGGCTTTCGGAACCGAAGCATCTGTGCGGACCGATTCTGTCTGAACCGTGCTGGCAGCTGTGTTCCCATTACCGCCTTTCCCGGGGCTCGACGCGCCACCAAGCAGAAACAACACAGGCTCCTCTGGAAAAGGCAGAGCGCTGCCTGAATTTCACCTTCTTTGTTTCTGTACTGTTGTGGTTTTCTCTAGATTCACGGTTTGTATACTCTACTTTCAAAACATTTTGAAGGGAGGTTTTTTTCAGGATCATTTTTGCCTGGAGCAGAAACAAAGAAACCTCCTGTGAAAAAGTGCCAATAAAATAGATGTCTGGATGCACGCTGAGGATTTTCTGTGGCTAATGGATTTTAACAGCCTAGATGTAAGAATCATTTTCGGCAAATGGGTCTAAACTATTTACACGTGAAAAGCTGCCGTGATAATCCGGACATTTCCCAGAGCGGGCAGTGCGGGCGAGGGGGTGGCCGGGCTGACGCGCAGGCGATGCCCCTCTGGGGCACACGTGCCCGCCCCGTGTGCCAGGGCCCCCAGTTTTGCCTGTCCCCAAATCCAGCTGCGGTGTCCCGAGGCCCCCGTATGCCAAGTGGGGGTCTGGGCCCGGCCGGGGGGTGGACGGACAGGGTCCTGACCACGCGGCACCAGGACAGGGAGCCCCTGCCCCGAGCCCCGGGGGCCATGAGAGGCCCCAGGGTGCCAGTCACCTGCCCTTCACCCTCACCCGGGGGGGCAGGGGCTGTCCCTCTGAAACCTGACCCAAGCCCCACGCCCGGTCACACCCCCAGGAGCCGGCCCTGCCCACAGGGGCCCCAGGGGCAGGACAGAGTGCCGTTAGGGATGCCTTCTGGGCAGAGTCGGAGTTCGGCGGCACCTTCCCCTACGACCCTTGGCCTTGGCACCCAGAGTGGGGGGGGCAGGGCGGCTCCCACCAGCACAGGGGTCACCAACCTCCGACTGGTCCCGGGATTCCTGGCGCTGAGGGTTGGCAAACCCCAGGCAGTCTCAGCGGGTCTGTGGGAGCAGCAACCTTGTTGGGGGCGGGGCCTCCTGTGCCGGCCCTCCCCCCATCACCTCTGAAGAGGTCATCGCCATGATCACCTCAACGAAATTCCCTTACGTTTCCTGCAAGGCTTTCACTCAAGAAAATGAATTATTCAGTAAAGTGTAATTTTTCCGTACTGTGCTGAGTTTCATGCCCTCCTGGGGGTGACCCCTGAGATTTTCTATAAAACCCACCCTCTGAGCCCGCGGGAAGCTCCCATGTGGTGGTGGAGGTGCTGACCACCTGGGCCTGAGCTCCACTAAGGCCTCAGTGGTGTCGGCGTGGGAAGAGCCTCCCGCGGCCCAGGCCAGGCCTGCCCCGCGTCCCTGGACCAGCCGAGGTCTTTGTTTGCCTGGGTGGGCAGCTGGGCCGGGACAGAGCGGAGGCCACCTCCTCCCCACTTCCGCCCTGCGTTCCCCGCTCCCTCCAGACTGTCTTGTTAGGCAGTTCAAGGCTGAGACCACGAGGACGGGACAGGACGGCCGAGAGACCGGTGTCGATGCTGCAGATGCCCTCATGGTGTGTATTCATCAGCGTCGCCGGCTGCCGTAACAAACATCCCCGAGCCTCAGCACAGCAGTTTTACTTCTCACTCACGTCCCATCCAGGCCAGTCGAGCGGCCTTGCCTCGGCGGTCACTCAGGGGCCCAGGCTCCGTCCAGCACACACGTGCACGCACGGGCCCGACAGCCTTGGGGCCATCGGCTGCCCAGGATCGTGGCCCAGCGCCTCTGCCCGCCCCACAGCCTCCAGGCTTTAACTGTTCTGCATTGTTATTATGCTGTTGATACCATTTTGCTGCCGTTTAAACAGATCTCACAGCTTTCAGGAGGTGGGGATTTCCTCTGGATCTGTGTGTGACAGCTGTGAAATGAAGAGCGACTGACCTCCCATGTCCCCCGCCATGGGACCTCCCTACACTGCCCCTGGCGCCTGCCCCTGGCCCCGAGCGAGCTGTGAGCACCTCCCCTCACCTTCCACCCCCCTTCCACGTGCAGGGTGCCCCCTACGGCTGAGATAAGAGCAGAGACCGGGAAGCCCCCAGCTCCCCAGCCCGTGAAGCGGCCGCAGAGGAGTGAGGGGACTCAGAGAAACATAAAGCATGAGGGTGAAGGAGGGAAAGGCAAGGATTAAAACAAGTACCTGTGAGACACATGCTCGGAACCAAAGTTACACTTAAGTTTTTGTGAGAAGTTCTAGGGCCATCAGGTTGTTCATTTCCAAATTATGTAGAAAACGTCCTTATGTCTGAAGCACAAATAACTTTTAAAATCTGGGCTTCTGTAGTTAATGAAAATAATGCGTCATCCAGTCACGGGTTTGCAGCTGCTGCTAAACTGTGGCACGGTTTTCTATTCTTGGTTGACTCTGGTCACCCGGCCAGCGACCGCCTTTAATTGCGTGCTGGGGTCGGGGTTCCCCCGGAGCCTTCGAGTGTCGATGACGACGCCCCGTGGGTCACGGCCGTGGCCTCCCGACACGCGGCAGCGTTCACCCCCAGAGGTCAGATCTCGGTGACGGTGAGCGGGGGTGTCAGGGCCCGCCGTCAGCGCAGCGCCGCTGGGTTTCTGGAGGCCCGGCTGCCGAAGCCGAGCGCCGCCCGCGCACCGTCGGGAGCAGGGAGGCCGGCCGCGTGCGGAGCGAGCAGAGCAGAGCGTGCGCTCCAGCGCAGCCCCCGCGGCCCTTCCTGATGATGTCTTCTGAGTTAGACCTGCGCGTGGCTCCAAACGTAAAAGAAAAGCCAGGAGGCCAGCGCCTCTTTCAAGGACGGTGCAGTGAAGCCCGGAGGACGCGGTGCAGCTACCCCAGCCCCCAGCCCCTGCCCTCCAGCCTAACTGCCCTTTGCCCGAGGCGCTCCGTGATCCTGGCCTTTCCAGCAGCTCCAGCGCGACGGAAACGGCCCGGAGACAGCAGCAGGCATGTGACTGCCCCTCGTGCCCGCTGGGCTGGGCGCCCCGGGCCTTGACGCAGAGGGAAACCAAGTCCTGGTCCCCAGGGCGGCGCTGGGCCTCCCCCAGTCCCGCCCAGACCCCGGCTTCAGGCTTCCCCCTTGCGGGGGGGTCTCCCCGGGAGCGCGCTCGCAAGGCAGCCTCCAGGGACGGTAAAGTGGTCGTGTGGGGCTGCAGGCGTTCTCAGCAGGTGTCCCCTGACCCAAGGAAGGAGAAGGGGGCCCCCCGCGGAACCACCAGCGTCCAGTGGCCTCGACACTGATGAGAATTTCCCAAGAACTTTTCTCCTTCAAGACGATATGTTAGTATTGTCATCACTATTGTTTTTAACCCAGGACAAAGTTCAGAAACTGAGGGGGAAAGCCAGAGCGTGGAAAAGACTGCACGGCTCTGGGCGAGTCAGGCCCAGCTGCAAGGCGAGCCCGGCCCCCCGCCAGGCCTGGCCTCCAGCCTCCGCTGTGTGTTTACCCCAGGCAGCGACCAAGCCCAGGACCTGCTGGTCTGATGAAGCTGGGGCCCGTCTGAGGGGGCGTCTCACCACGTCCAGCAGCCCACAGACGCCCTGGCCGTGTGTGGAAGGGTCCACGAGCCCTCTGGCGTCTCCCTCTGGGCCTGGACACCCGGACGGCCCACGTCAGGACCAGCAGGCTCGTGCAGCCGGGAGAACGTCCCGGACCAGGACGAAGAGTCACCGTGAATATCTCCAGGAAATCTTCTCCGGCTCCCGCTCAGAGGGCTCCACACGGAAACGTCCTGAAACACGCTCTAAACCGCCTCCAAAGAGAGAAGCCAGGAGTGCCTTCCTGTGCTTCATGTGGACACAGCACAGACGGGGCGGGCCCTCCCCAGTGTGTCCTTTCCTAGAGGACCTGGTCAGCGTGCCGGGCACTCGGGGAGATAAGTGACTGCGACTCTGAAAGGTGTCCTCGGCCCACACTGGGCGGCCGCTCCGCCCTCTGGTCCCTGCAGACCCCGGAGAGCGTGGGCTGCCTGAGGGCTGCACAGATTCCAGGCGGCAGCTGCATCCTGAGCTGCCCGCTCTCCACAGGGCCCTGCCTCGAGGAGACTGCCCACCTGATGCAGGCACGTGGACAAGTCTTAGTCCCGGAGAGCTGGCTCCGTGAAAGCCAAGCCGAGCTTGGCTTCCCGGGCCCAAGGAAGGCTCTCGTCCCTGGGATGGGCCCGGGCTTAGCACCTCCTCAGGCCCAGAGGCTGCTGTCTCCCCGCTTAGCCAAGGCTGTTCCTCAGGCCCTGATCGTCTTTGGGAGAAGGGAAGGGGAAGGTGCCCTGCTGGCCCCTCTGCAGCTGAGCCACAGGCCCGGCCACTGAACATCCAGGAGGACCACGCCCTGGGCCATGTAGTTTTTAAAGAGCTAGCTAGAGCACATGTCCACAGAGACATACTCGTTAGCTCAGCAGGTGAGCTTCTGCTTTGATGAGTCTTTTCAAAAAAAGGGCCTAAAGAGTGACCAAGGGGCCAGAACCCATTCTCCACATCTTGAGCGCTGCTCAGACAGCATCTGACAGGGATCCGGCTCTTCCTCACACGTGGACAGAGAGGCCAGGAAAAAGAGGGCACCATCAAATTTGAATTTCAGATGAACAGTGAATAACTTTTTTTAGTTTGTCCCTTGCAATATTTGGGACATACTTATACCAAAATAATGTTTATCTGAAATTCAAATTCAACTGGGCATCCTCTGCTTTGTTGCTAAATCTGGCAACTCTTTGCAACAGTCCTGTGAGGCAGAGAGGCAGGTAAGACCTGGGGCAGCTACCCCGTGTTTATAGATACAAAACCAGAAAGAAGAGGCTGCATCACTGTCTGAGGGCCCACGACCCCTCAGCAGCCCAGGGCCCACGCTCAGGCCACTGGATGGTCACAGCTGGGGGCTGGGGGCCGGGGACCCAGCACCACGGAGTGGAGGGTCCTCCATCAGCTCTGACCCAGAGGCCAGGATGGAAAACTTATCATTCCTTCTCCCACGGAATGAAGGCGAAAGCATCATCTTTCCACGTGAGCTGATCCGGGGGCCACAGCTGATGCACAGCTTCTGAGAATGCCCCCCCACCAGCCGCGTCAGTCAGGAGCTCTGGGAACAGCCCCTGCCCACCTCCCACCCTGGGACATTTGGGATTAGACTGTGAGAAGCCCATTGGGTTGGGGTCTGGGTGCCAATGCACAATCTGCTATAAAGGCGGACAGAGCAAGAGACGGAAGTATTCTTGACCCTCTGTCCTCCCTGGGAACAGGAGGAGAGTGGCCTTCCTGCCTGACATGGGAGGTGGCAGCTCTGCCCAAGGATATCTCAGCAGGCGTTGGTCACGGCTGCTCTCTGGAGCATCTGACCGTCTTCTGCTCTTGTCTCATTTGGAAAATGTGGGCATCCATCCTGCATGTTAGGGGTTTTACTCACCAGCTCTCCAGGTGACATGCTGTCCCAGTGCTGCCCGCCCTGTGCCTGCTGCCTGCGTGTCACCGAACCAAATTCGGGTCCACTCGCCCGCCCGCAGTAAAGCCAATCTACTGACCCCGGGTGGTGGGGAAGGAAAGTGCAGTGTTTATCGCAGGAGCCAAGCAAGGAGTCCAGGCAGCTAGTGCTCAAAAGGCCTGAACTCCCCGAAGGCTTTCTGGAAAAGGTTTTTAAAGACAGAGTGAGGGAGGGTGGGTTGTGGGGTGTGATCAGCTCGTGCCTGCTCTTCTGATTGGCTGGTGGTGAGGTCATCAGGAGTCAACATCATCAGCCTTCTGGTTCCAGCCGGTCTGGGGTCTACACGATTGTGGGCAGCATGCAGTTAACTTCTTCCACCTGGAGGGGGCTTCAGTGTCTGCAAAACAGCTCAAGGACGTAGCTCAGAATAATATCTATAGCCCTTGATGAGGAACTAAAGGTCCTTGATCTGTTTAATGGCTAAACAATTAGTATTTTGTCTTGTTTAACTGTTTTCCTTTGCTTCTGCATTTTCTCACTTGTTTGATTAAATTTACTCTTTGGAACTCGGGGAAGGCTAAAGTTTTTCTACAGACAGGAGTCCGGCGGAGGATGGGGGGTGGTGTCTGTCCTGGGAAGGCCCCCACGCAGGGTCCTCCTGGGTTACACGCAGGCCTCGAAGCTCCCTGTGGACCCCGTGCCCATCCCACCCCAGGCCCTGCAGAAGGGCTGCTTCCCTTTGCTGTCCGTGGTCCCGGCCCTCCATACCTCACGCAAACTGACACGGTGTGACCGCCTGAAATCTGGCCCAGAGGCAGGGCTGCGGTTCCCTCCCCGTCCGGCAGCCAGAGGCAGGCTCTATGTGCGCCAGAGAAAACCAGAGAACAAGCTGAAAAGAGCCCAGATTCTAAAGCAGGTTCCACTCTCAGAGCCAACACCTGCTGGGAAACTTTCCCCATCACCATTTTGAAGCCACTCAAGGAGGTCACGTGAGAGAAGGGGGGAGGTCAGCCCTGTCATGGACAGTGGTCGCTGTCTCGACCCAGGTCTCAAGGCTGGGAGGTAGGGTGTGTGCCCATCCGTGGACGTCTCCATCGTCTGGACTGTGGACCGAGGTTCCGAGGGTTCCACACCCTCCACGCCTGGGCGGCCATTTCTCTGTGGGGGAGGGGCTCCTCAAGGCTCCACTGGTCACTCCTGGCCACCGGCCACGGCAGCGGCCCTGCAGGTCCCCATGTCCTGGGATGCTTGCTTGTGTCTCCTGTTCAATGAGCTGTGGTCTATTCGGTGCTTTTCTGTTTCCCTTGGAATTTATCAGGCAGTGTTTCTCCAGCCTGAGGCACAGGCTTTACTCAGAGCTCCAGCTCTGGAAGCTGTATGAGCCGGCCTCTGCTGCCCTTGGGCTGGTTCTGACCAGTGGTCCCTCCAGGTCAGGAACTCCACAAAGCCCCATGGGGTCCCATCTGCAGAGGCCGGAGAGCCCCGACCCGGGCCTTTCCCGCCCTCACCTGTCCTGGCCAAGAGAGAAGAAAAGTCCAGGAGGGGGCGACAGGTGAGGACCAGCCTGTCGGGGAGACTCAAGGGCGCGAGGACCCCCACCCTCTCCTGTGTATCTGCTCTGCGTCCACCAGGCAGGGCTCCTGTGACCTGCCCCCGCCCCGCACGCCTCCCAGCCCTGCAGCCCAGGCCCCCGCGTGTCCCCCATGTGAGGCCCCGGGAATGGGGTGAGCACCGGACTCCAGGGCGCCCACGCAGGGGTCCCACACGATGGGCGCAGACGTGGACTCGTGCTGGGCCTGCCGTGCAAAGACGCCTCCTGAATCCTGCTGGACGTGGCTCCCACGGGGCCGGGTCGTGCACGCCTCAACCACGGGGCCTCCTTGGGGACTAGGATGCCGTCTGTTTTTTAGGTCGAGTCTTGACGGCAAACAGACTGTGAACTCAGAGCTCATATTCCTGGGAAGCCTGCGTGTCTCGCCTCGCGGGCGGGGTCTTCATGAGGGGATGCTCCGTGGAGCCCGGCAGTTCTCAGCCGTCTCCCTCGAGGGCCCCGGGTCGGCGGCAGAGGGGGGAGGGCACCCGCAAGGCCCTGGCTGGGGACGGCCGTGCCGAGGGCGCCCAGCACCCCCCAGAGACGCCTATAGGAGAGTCATGACCCTCCTCACGGAGGGCCACGCAGCGCAGGAAGTCAGGGAAATCCGGAAACTACCCACGAGAGAGCCGCCCAGCTGCTGCCCGTCCCGGCCTGAGCCTCCCGGGAAGCTGGTTAGCGCAGCTGCCAGCCCTCCCCGACTGTCCTCCGGGCCGTGCGGGATCAGCCGCAGGCCCGGCCGCACTGAATCCCCTGGGGCCTGGCATTGGCGGTGACCTGGTCCCAGCAAGTGGAACTCATTCCAGAGCCCTCGCGGAGTCTTCATGGCAGATTTCTGGTCAGAATAAGGGACACTGCTGAGCCCTGAGGACTGCGGACTCTGAGGGCGGGTGAGGGGCCTCCAGGGGCCGTGGGTGGCCGGGTGGCCATGGGATCGGGGCCCCAGCTCTGGAGGGGTGCCGGGCCCTCCCGGTCACCCCTCCTGGCCGTCACCAGAGCGCTGCCCTCAGGTCTGCTGGCTCCCAGGAGGAGGGCTGGGGGCTATGGGTAGTGACTCTGCTTTCCTGAGGTCAGCAGATGCCCCCACTGCCGGGCCGGCCTGTCCAGGGCGGAGGCGAGGTCAGGAGAGTGGTCGGCACAGGCCCAAACGTACCTTTGCCAGGCCTGAAGCCACAGGGATGAAGGGGAGCCTAAGAGGCGAGGGGGTGGTGCAGGGCCGACTCGGGAGCCCACTGCAGCACCCACCTGGCCGGGCCAGTCGGGGGTCCCCGTGGTGGGGAGCCAGGAGGGCAGAACCTCCAGGGACGCACCACAGAGCCTCGGACAGCAGCACAGCGCGGGCAGGGGAGCTGGTGGACGACCCAGAGGTCTGGGTGGACCGACGGCGCCTGCGATGGGACCGGAGTGGAGCTGGCCACTCCCCGCACACCCGCTCTTTGGGTCGCCCCAAGGCCCTCAGCCAGGCCCCGCCGGGAGGCTGCTCCCCACCTGGGCTTCTGCAGGGGCGGCCAGGCCGTCCCCTCCGCGTCTGCCCTGAGGCGCAAGCCAGCCCTTGGACAATTTTCTCGTCTCTGTTGCAGTTTTCACTAACATCCCGCAGCCCAGATGAAATAGCCCTGCAGCCAGAGTCTCACCCCGCAGGGAGCGCACAAAATACCCTATGCGCCTTTAAGTTCCCAGAGAAGAAGGACACCTCCTCACCCGGAGGCTGAGAAGCAGAGCGGGACACCTTCCTAGTTCATTAAAAAGTGCATCTTACCAGCGGGGCTGCGCCCGGTTATATAAGCAGTTCTCGCTCCGAGGCAGGGTACCGAGGGGCTCCTAGGGTCCGCCCGTGGGGTCCCAGCTGGGAAGTGAGGTGTCCTGGCAGGGGGCGCATGCCTCCTGACGCTGAGGGGGCTGGAAGGGACAGACCCTGAGGAAAGGGCGCAGCCTCCCCAGTGTGTGAACCTGGCTCTGTAGGACGGAGCCTGATGCCACCCAAGCCCACGGCCCAGCCACCGGGAAGGCTCAGGCCTTTGTCCTGGGGGTGGGGCCTGGGAGGGTCCCTTCAGCCGTGTAATGACGGCAATTAAATTCTTCCACCTGGAGGGGGCTTCAGTATCTGCAAAACAGCTCAAGGACGTAGCTCAGGATAATATCTAATGACACGCATGGGGTCATGCCTGGCTTACTCCTACCTCACACCTGGCTTGCACCTGGCTCACACCTGGCTCACACCTGGCTCACATCTGGCTCACACCTGGCTTCATGGCCAGGAGCAGAACCCTGTGGGAAGGCTCGGGCCCCCGTCCCCCTCAGGGTGCAGAGGCGCGCCCGGCCGCAGCAGGACTGCGATGTCCCGCGAGCTCGGAGCGCATCTCAGTTAACGAAGTGTGTTTGTCCGCAGCTCTTCAAGGTAGGGCCAGTGAGCCTGGAAGCTTCTGGATCATGTATGCTGAGCAGGGAGGGTGTGGACGGACTTTTAAATTCCTCTCAGGATTCTGGTTCTAAATACTGCTGCTGCGGGTGCAGCGCTTAGCACAAAAGTGGGCTCTTGAACTGCTCTCACAGAATTAAGTTTTGAATCATGATCTACAAATCCAGACACTAGATCGTCACTTGGGTGACCTTGGGTTTCTGGCAGCTAAAAATATTTGAACTCTAAGCTTGACAGCGATTTCTGTGAACAATCCATCAGCTCTGAGCACGGGGCGCTGGGGGGTGGGGTAGCGGGGTCTCCTCTCCTCCAAATTCCCACTGGCATCTAATCAAATAATCAGGCATCATCAGAAGATTAGCCTCCCCCGAGTCATGGGACAGCGGTTCATTTAGGAAGAATCTGCTGAACTTTTGCACGGCTTGGGGTGGGGTGGGGGGGGCGCATTTGCAGAAGGTTATTCCCTCGGGGGCCAAGGGGGTGCTGTGTGGAGATTTCAGGGTGTGTCTCAAAATCCTGCTTCTTAGCCAGGCCAGCCAGGTCTGCCCGCACGTAACTGCCCAGCCCCACACGGTCCCCTGATGGGGATTGCTCTAAAGGGCGCGACCTCGCAGACCTCAAAGGGACCTCGCATCTGGCAGCTTGTCCACCCGTCACCAGCCATCACAGCTGGGCCACTGCTTTTCCATCAGGGCTTAAAGGATGGGCCGTGCCAGTAATGCAGGCCTGGCAGGCCGGCTCAGCCCTTCCTTACAAAGTACAAATCACCTTAGCACGAGTGATCCTCACGGATGCCTGACTCGCCCCGTACACGTGTCCTGGGGAAAGGCCAGGCTGGTCTCCAGTCACCTGGTCCGCATGGGGCGCGTAAAGCCAGAGCGTAGGTTCCTTGAGAAGGTGAAATGCTTCCCGGGCAGGGAGTTTCTGGAGGCCGTCTGGGGGTCTCTGCCAGGCAGCAGGATGTGTGTGCGCCCGCCCCGGGTCTGTGCACCTCTCCGACCGGCCCCGCTGGTGGGGCCCCGGGTTGGGGGGCGGGGCGGGGAGGGAGGGCCACCTGCAAACGTCCGAGTTATCTCGGGATCAGGTGAGTAGGTGGCATCAGCCTCGGGTTTTTAAACTTTTTTCTCCACGAATTGAACACATTGTCTCTGAAAACTCAAAATAGGCTCCTTTGTCTCCAGGGAGCGTGAACCGTCATGTAAAACCTGTCCCGCGTCTCAGCGGCCTTCAGCCACAGTTCTGAGCGTTGGCGGACAGCTCCTGGCCCAGCCCGAGGCTAGTCTGCTTCTGAGCGCCCGTTGCTCCTTGGGTGTCGGCACCTTGTGCGCGGATTCCGTGTGTGTGACGACAGTCAGGCCGGAGCCCCCAGGACCCACCTACAGCCACCGCGACTTTCTCTGCCGCCGTCACTGGTGGGTGGTCAGGACGTCCGGTCTGTGTCTGTGAAGTACTTCCACGTGGACGCTTCCTGCTGGGAAGATCCCCCGAGGGACACTGGGCGTGGGCTTGGCTCTGCCCCCCCTCCAGCAAGGCTCGGGCGTGAGGGTCCCAGGAGGATGGTCTGACACACCCCCAGTCCAGCCCGGCTGAGGGCCACCTTCTCGTTCCTATAAAATTCAGAACGGCGATAGGCAAGATATGAAGAGTTGATAAATTTTCTAGGCGACCATCTGGTTTCTTTAAAGCTGCCCTTGCATTTCTTGAAGACACTGTGCTCTCCAGCGTGATCTGAGCAACACAGGGCGCGTCTCCTAGAATAAGGCAGCTCTGAATGATCATTAACCTTGAGAAAAGGAGGATGTATCAGGTGTGACCCACTCCGCGAGGCGGCCCAGATCACCCCAGCCTCTCGGCCTCAAGGCCGCTCCGCCGGCTTCCTGCCTGGCCGGGAGGGATCCCCAGGTCACGGTTCACGATGGCTTCAGCTCCTAGTTACAGACACGTCCCCAGTGGCCATCTCAGAGCAAGTGCCCCACGAGGGCCCCGTCCGACAGACCGGGGGGTGGTCTGGCCCCAGGGAGGGCCGTACCCGTGTCCCGTAGGAACATGATGGCAGCCGGCCTGTCGGCCCTTTGCTGGGTGGTGGGGGGTTGTGATGGGAGAAGCCCTTGGCCCCCGAGGGCACCCCTCTGTCGGGTCACGTCCCCAACGCATGGGTCCCCGGTGCCCAGGACACGCCACAGGGCATGGGGGCTGTGGGGCACCCCTACGTCCCCCTTGGTGAGAGTCCACGGCCCACAGCAGCCTCCCAGGGCCGCCCACCAGCCCCTTCACATCAGCAGGGGCCCGGCCCTCATAGGCACCCACCCACCACCCCAAGGCTCCTTGCAGGACTGCTCCTGGGCTCGCTCAAAAGGACGAGCAGGCTGGGGGAGGGCAAGAGTTTCACTGGCCGTCCAGAGGGCGTGTGTTTCGGCAAAGTAGCCGGGAGGTGGAAGCTGCTGAGTCAGGAGGGGGTGCGGGCATCTGAGCGCCGGGCGGGCGGCGTCCAGGCTGGAGCGCCAGCCCCTCAGATGGATGCAACCGGCTGTGCACAGCCCCCTTCGCGGGAGGCCCAGGCCTGGTGAATACTTAAGCTTCCTAAATAAAACATGAGAGAGTCGGATGGACCCGCGGACCAGCGTTGCCTTTTTTCTGCAGTGAAAATCCTGAACTGGGTGCCACGTGGCCTGTGCCGGGTCACGTGCACGGACGCAGAGGCCCCTCGAGTCTGGCTGCAGCCTCCCCTTGGCTCTGACCCACAGGCCGCACACCAGCCAAACCACTGGCCGCTCAGCTGGTCCTGAGCTGTCAGAACCCGGCAGTGCACAGGGGAGGTGCACGGCGGGGGGTGGCCCGTCGCCTCTCGGGGAGCGCGGGGCCACAGCCGCCTGGGTTAAGGTTCGGCCAGGCCTGTGGTTTGGGTTTTCACACGGATGTTGGAGATTCCCTCCCCTACAGCGTCATGCCCACAGTTTCCAGCACCCCGGTTCTTGTTCCAGAACTCGTGAGCATCCTCCAAGGCCGCCGTCAGCCCCACAGATGGCTGTCCCACGGATCAGAAGCCCCACTGCCCACGGCCCAGTCCTGGGGCGTCTGTAAGGGGTTGCCGTGGAAACCGCACCCTCCCCAGACACAGCTCCAGCGATGGGCAGGTCAGGAGACACTGGCGGAGTCAGCCGGAGACCAGGCTTTGGAAGCCGCGGTTTCAACACCAGCACGTCTCCTCGGGTGAGACCTGCCCCTTGCCCGGCCCCCAGTCTCAGGGGCTGGATGTTCTGGTTAAAAATAAAACTTTAGAAGTCCGTCACCCAAGCCGGCGTCGAGAGAGCAGCACAGCACATCCGCACAGAAACCCTAGGAGCCCCGGCCCCGAAGCCGGAGCTGGTGATGACACCTCCTTTGCTTTAACACCAAAAGGTTTGTTAAAATCCTGCAGGTTCTAACAAAATCCGAGGACGTGCTGTCTCTGTGTGATGATCAAAAGGAGAGGAGGACACATCCCTTGTTACTGATCCTGCCTTGCAGGCCACCCCGCTTCATCCCGAGACACCTGTGGAAAGCCCGCTGCTACCTCTGGCATCTGAAGGCCCTGCGTCAGGACCATGAGAGCTCGCCCCGGCTGGGCCCTCATCCAAGAAGCCGCCTTTGAGGACATGTCCGCAGACAGGTCCCGCAGTCGGGGACGCTGAGGTCCGCTGTCCTGGCAGAGGGGCGCGGATCGAGAGGCCCTGAGGAGGCCAGGTGCGGAGCGCGGGGCTGCGGGAGGTGAGGCCCGGCTGGCCCCGGGGCGGCTCTAATTAAATGGCTGGACACCTAACAGTTCAGTGGCCCTCTCACGCCCACACTCCCTCTGCTGACCCGCCTGGGCTCCTGGGTGCTGAGGTGCGGCTCCTGTGTGCAAACAGCTCCTCGTCTTTCCTCACCAGGGAGGGTTCCTGTGGACGGTGGGGATGAGGGCCAGCTTCCTCCTTCACGCCATTCCTGGGAATGAAGGGCCTCGTGAGCTGCAGAGACCCAGGTCTGCCCTCCCCTGAGACGGCTCCACCGGCGCGAACTCAGAGTTCAGGGCTCAGACGAGAGAGGAGAGCTGGACCGTGGGCCCCCCCAGCCTCGTCGGCCCCCGCTCCACCCGCTGCCCCGCCATCCTGCCCACCCACGCTGGCCGTACCATCAGGCCCGTGCTCTTCTCTCCGCCCTGGAATGGGGGGCACACGGACACTCCACTCCTGCCCCAGGCGTCCGCCGCGGGCTGTCGTCCAGCCGGTCTCTGCCCTGATTGTCCCGATGGAGTCAGCTGAGCCCGTCCTGTGAGGCCAGAGAGGCTGGAGAGCTCTCACTGTCCAGGAAGGAGGGCGCTGGACGTGTGCGCAGGGCAGCGGGGGCTCCGCTTCAGCTTGGCCACCTCGGTGCGCAGGTCCCACCCCAGAAAGTGCCCTCGCGCCAGCACCCGGCCAGCACCGGTTTTTCAGGGAAGGAAAGAACGCCTCAAAACGTCTGCCGGGGGTCCTGCCGTGCGGCCGGGGCAGGGGTCAGAGCAAGGGGCTGGGCCTCACCGCCTCGGCAAACGTTACCTTTCGAGGCGGTGGAAGCCTGGCGTCTACGGGGGCCACGGGCTCGGCAGACACGGAGCGGCCGTCCCTGTGCCGGCGGACGACGCAGGCCCCGACCGCCTGTCCGCTCCCCGGAAGGTTCTGGGCTGAACCGGGCTGTCCAGACCAGCACCCACCTCACTGGGTGCCCCCGGTGACCCAACCCCAGGGCCCACCCGCCGGCTCGCGGCCCCAGACGGCGTGTCCCGCTCTGCACACAAGGCGGACGCGCCGTCGCCGCAGAGCGATCGCTGGGCTGTGTTTGGCTGGAAGGTGGAACGCGGGGCCTGCCCTCAGCTCAGGACTGCTCTCCGCGGGCGCCTGGCGCTGGTCGGCAGCCTCTGTTCAGCTCTGGCCCGCGGGCTCAGCGCGGGGGGAGAGTTCTGGCCCAGAGCCTTCGAAGCGGCTTTAGCCGGTGCCGGGCCTCCGCCCGTGTGGGGCTGGGCTGGCGGGGCCCCAGGGGCTCAGCTCCTCCAGGTGCGCCTCGGGTGTGTCTTCCCAGGGGCTGCTCTTGAGATGCCATCACCTCATCAAAGCAGTTCGATCGCCCGTCGGTGAACCTGCTGACGAGCCGGGTCCCATCACACAGACCCGCCATGCCCGCGGTGGGGATGCCTTTAGGGGTGAGGTGGGCCCCGCTCAGTCTGAGCAGCAACCGTGTCCCCAGCGGTGGCGGGTGGGGGCACTGGGGTTGCGAGTGCCTCACCCGTAGGCTTGGGGACCGGCTTTCGCTCATTCGCCGCCCACCCCTCTCTGCTCGGGGGGGCGGGGGGCTCCCCAGACCCCAGAACCCCTGCGGAAGGGGAAGGAGCTCCTTGCCCGAGGCTGCAGCCACGGGGGAGGGAGCAGAGCGGCCCTGCAGCTGTGGGGAGGGGCTCCTCTCCTCAAGCTTCCAGCTGAAAGGCCAGGCCCCGGGTGCCGCCTCTGTGTCTCGGGCCTGCTCCCTCCTTGTGACCTCATAGCCACTCTGGCGGGAGGAGAGCGGCCAGTCACCGTGGGCCCTGGGCCCAGCCTGGGCTCAGGGACCAGGGGAGGGAAGGGACACGTCCTCCCTGGGGGCAAGCGGCGTCTCCCTACAGCCCAAGGAAGCCTCCTCTTCCGCGGGGGGCGCGGTCTGGGGGCCTGGAACGTGGACCCCCGCTCAGGCCTTCTCTGCCTTCGACTCGACCCTGAGGGAGGCCTCAGGACCCCACCACCACCACCTCCGACAGCCCCCGGGACGCAGAAGTGGGCGGCCGGGCGGCCCGAGCCCGAGAGCAGTGAGCAGCCCCATCCGGCCGCGGTGCCTCGGCCAAGAAACCGCTGAAGCGTACACGCGTGCGTGAACGCCCTGTTACACGTACACACACCTGCATCTCCTTTTGCTGTCATCTCCGGCTAATAGGAGTTGCAGCCTGAGGCTTAATCCGTCTCGCTAATTGGCAGAAGCAGCTCCTAGAGAGCGTGCGTCGCTGAACTGGGGTAAATGATTCCCAGTGTCGTCTCTGACCACGTACGTGTGCGGGGGAGAGGGCGCTCCCTTCCCCAGCGGGGCCTCCGCACACAGGACCGACAGCCCAGCGCATCTGTCCTGCAGAATCCACTTCGCTAAATGAGGCTGGGGGAGGCCCCGGACCTGGGGGGCACCAGTCACTCACTGGAAACTACGAAACAACTGCAAGAATTGTCTCCAGTTGCGTGGGGCCGCCGCCCCCGCCTCAGAGCTGCGACCACACCCGACACGGGTCGAAACTTGAAAGGTCAGGACCTCAGCTGCCTGGACCCAGGCTGGACGCTGGTGTGTCCACACCAGGCTGCATGTCCCAGTGGCAGGGACCCACTCCGTTGATCGGAAGTTGGCCTCGAGGGTCTTGACAGGTCCTGGGGGAGGAGGGGTCCACACCCAGAGGGGCCAAAGGAGCCTCGGGCGCTTGACGGCAAACCCGTCAACCGGGGGGCGCAGGGCCCGGCGGCGAGATCCTGAACGGCCTTGCTGGGGAGGAAAGAAGCGGCCAGTGTGGAGAGGGGTCATCGCCAAGAAGGCCCAAGGGCCGTGGCGTCCTCCCAGCCCCTCGGCTAACGGCCTTCCCCACGTGGAAGCCGGCGAGGACTCAGGGCAGCGGCTGGAGCCACGTAAGGAGACCACGGCCACAAAAGAGGGCTGGGAGGTGAGAAGGCCGGCAGAGGGCAGCGAGGACACAAGTCCCGGTCAGAGTGGAAGCAAGAGGCCCAGGAGAAGCAGTCCCCCAAGAAGAGGGACAGCAGAGGGACAGCCCGGCGGAGAGAAAACACCCAGAGCACCGGTGACAACGACTGTCCTCAAATTCCAGTGAACCATCAACCGAGATGGGGCCCCACGAGGCCATCAGGTTTCAGAGCACGGACAGAGTCATCTGAAGTTCATCTTAGCAGAAGAATCAGCAGCGTGAAGGGAGAGGAAATCTGGCCATACCGCCCGACCCGCCCACAGGAGCACTCCGGGCCAAGCCGGGTGGAGGGTGTGACCCAGGCTGAGCGTCCAGCGGAGCGGGGACGACGGCCGGTGGGTTCTCGCAGCGGAGGGGCCCGGAGGTCACACGCGAAAACTCTGCCCGATGACCCGGACGGGGCTGAAGGGCGCGGTGGTGGAGACATCCCAAGACACGTCTGCCAGTGCATCCCTGTCCCGTGTCCCCTTCAACAGCGGATTTATAAGCAGGACGCGATGCTGGTACTGGGCGCCTTGCAGGTAAAGCAGCAATAGTAACACATAAGCCAAGGGCGGGGGCCAGAGGGGCCAGGAGGCACTGCCGGGCGTGGCCACCAGAACTCGCGCCAAGTGCGCACACGGGGACTTGTTGGAGGGCAGCCATATCAACCGCCGAACACTCACAATAGTGTTTCTTCAGAGCGGTTGGCCTCAGCCTTGGCTTCTCGTTAAAATCACGCAGCGGAACTTTTAAAGCATCTGGGCGCCAAGTGCCCCTCAGGCCAAGTCAGCGAGGCTCTGCAGCCGCAGCCAGAGGGCCGGGGGTCCCCGAGGCTCCAGGTCGCTCCCGTGCTCAGCCTGGAGTGAGATCGGGGCTCTGGGGACCTTGGAAACATCTCTGACAGGAGAGCCACTTTTACCTGATGCTCTGTTCCGTCAGGTTCACTTCAACCGACCTTTCTTTGGTTAATTTCAAGTAAAATTAATTGGCGATGTTTTATTAAAATACCACATATATATTATCCCGATTTTCAAAAATGATTTCTGTCTTTCTAGTTATAAATACGTGCAAAGGGGTATCTGCGCTGAGTGGTTGGATTTGGGGGTAGATTTTTTACTTTCCTGGTGGTTTTCTGTGTAGCTTGAATTTTTCTTAATGAGGAACATGTCATACTTTACAAAAACAATTAAGTCATTACAGAGAAAAATCCAATGGAACAAGACAGTCAAGTAAAAGCAGAGCAAATGGCCTGTGGGTGAAACCCCGGGGTCAGGCACGCATCCGGGGGGCAGGGCCTGGGTCTGGGGCTGAGTGTCCCCCCGGGTTGCAGGGGCAGGGCAGGCGGGATGGGGGTCGTCCCCTCGCCACCCTGTGCCCCGGACAGCCCAGCCTCCTTCCTCCTCCACAGGGGAGGCGATGCCTAACACCTGCTTTCCCCTGCCCAGGGGTTGTTTTTTTAGCTCAAATGAGATGCTGATGTTTGTAAAAGAGATGCACAGACCGTAAACAGCTGTCAGATATTCCTGGCAGCTCCGTGACAGCCAGTCAATTTGTGGTGAACACGTTAATTCAACACACCTAGAAGTCTGCGAGGAAGGACGGCCAACCAACGTCCAAGAAGGAGGCTTTACAAATTACTTAGGATGTCAATTTTTAACAGACTAAACACATTTTTGTTTTGTAGAGAGAACTTATTGTTTTAAGAAACACATTAGGGACTTCCCTGGTGGTCCAGTGGTTAGGACTTTGCCTTCCCATGCAGGGGTTGCGGGTTCGATCCCTGGTTAGGGAGCTAAGACCCCACATGCCTTGTGGCCAAAAAACCAAAACATGGAACAGAAGCAATATTGTAATAAAATAAATAAAGGCTTTAAAAATGGTCCACATCAAAAAAATCTTGGAAAAATAAAACAAGAAACTCATTAATGTTTAAAAAGTACGGCAATGAGGAAGGGAAACTCTTGTGCCCCGACTAGGGGAGCTTTAAAATTTAAGAGCTGCAAATAAAGCTGATGAATTTTTAATCGATTTAGTCTCAAGTAAATGCAGTTTCAAAGTATTTTGGGAATGCCTTTTATGATAAACTTTCCGTTTCTGTCAATGTATAACATTTAAAATTTATATTTAGTATAAAACGATGCTGCTACTTTGTAGAATTTCATCTGCACACCCCATTCCAAAATTGGGAAAGTAAAGCCGAAAAAAATTAGAGTAACTTGAACTAAGAGGGAGCATTTTCTTTGCCTAAGAAATATCTCAAGTGCTCAGATCCAAAATAAGCTCCAAATAAACAGCAAAGATACGATTGAGTATCTTACGCCAGAAACACTGAACCCAGCCATTCAGGGGGAGTGGGAGACCCACTCTGGTATTTCAGGCAGATTCACGTGTTTCCTGAGCTGGGGGCCCTTCACCAGCTCCCTGCTGCCCCAACGACCTAGGAGTGTGGGGCCTGCCCCAGGTCTCCACACAGGCTCAGCGTGGTCCAAGGGATGCCGAGAGCAGCTGAGGAAGCCTGACAGTAGATGCGAGGATGCTCTTCAGGACGCCGTGGTACTTGGTGAGGCTGCGGAGCCTGGAGTCCCGCTGAGTCCTCCCTCCGCGGAATCGGGAATCGATTGTTTCCATGTAAATTTAACCCCAAGTTGTCACGTTAACATTTAGATTAAGTGTCTTCCATGGAATGACTGGGTCTACAAAAGCCATTTGGGGGGAAATTCGAAGGTGGCTCTAAATATCTTGTCAGAAGTCTTTCCTCTCCTTAGCGTAAAGAAAAGTGATTGGGGCTTCCCCGGTGGCGCAGTGGTTGAGAGTCCGCCTGCCGATGCAGGGGACGCGGGTTCGTGCCCCGGTCCGGGAGGATCCCACATGCCGCGGAGCGGCTGGGCCCGTGAGCCATGGCCG
>NC_041233.1:84357321-84382851 GCF_002837175.3 Physeter macrocephalus
AAAAAAAAAAAGAAAAGTGATTGCCCCCTGACTCTGGTTGATAATTACGAGATGTCAGGAGCGCTGCTCTCTAACAAAGTTTCTCCCAGGGCTGTCCCAGAGGCCTTTTCATTTATTCGTCCAGTGGGTTTGAGCCCCTGGCTTGCCAGGCCCTCTGGAGTTCTGGGGAGGTGGCAGCTAATGGGGCGGCAGAGCCCCGGCTCCCCCGGCACGGCCTTGTCTGGAGGAGATCCTTCCCGGTTATTCGAGGATGATCATGCCGGACGAGGGGGATGCAGTCGGGCCCCGCTACGCGTACCTGCCCAACCAGGGGTCCTGCCAAGGCCCAGAAGGTGGGAAAAGCAGGTCACTGCGTGTCTGGGTCTCAGGCTTTAAGCTCAGCGGACTCTGCCGGCCCGGTGGACGGTGCCTCAGGCCTCCTCCAAGCCTCCTGGGGCTGGACCCCAGGAAGAGCGTGATAAAGCCCTTTGATTGGTATGAACGTAAGTTCTAATAGAATTTTCAGCATTCGCGTTAATTGCAATGTGGTATTAACCGTAAAAGAATATTCTCTGGAGGCAGACATGAGAGGAACGGAACCCACGTGAGAGAGGCACGTCCTCTCGCACCTCGGCTGCCGTGAGTCACCCCTGACTGCCCCTCTCAGAGAACCCTGGCCGGTCAGCCCTGCCGTGGTGTCCCAGAGGCCTGGGCCTGCACCACCTCTAATGGCAGAGCACGTGACTTCGGGCCTCCGGCCTTTGTTGCGGTGAGTCAGTGATTTCTGTTGTCTTAAGCCCCGGACTGGTGATTGGCTGGGGCAACCCTGGGCAACGAAGAGAAAAGGCCTCTTCCCGGCTGGGTTCCAGCTGCGTCCGTACGCAGTCAGCGTGCTCTCTTGGTTTTCAAGCACAGTTGCATTAAGTGAAAACAGTTCCTTAAACTGACGTGAGGAGAGGCCTCGGGCCAGCCCCGCAAGTGTGAGGTGCCCCCACTCTGAAAACTTCTCCCCTCTTCCTGGGGGACCTGGGGGCCGGAGCCGGTCCCCACCGACCCGGGTCCCCAGTGGCTCCAGCTCGGACCCGAGCCTTTGAAGCCACGCCCCTGCCCACGTGTGAACTGACCGCCCCTCCCATCTGCCCCCGGGAGCCGGGACTCCTACGGGGGCCTCACGCGCGTCCCCACTGAGGGGCCTCACGGACAGAGGCTGGAGCCGGACAGCCTTGACTGAGACCAGTGAGCCTCCACCGCGGCCCCGGCGTGATCGGGAAGGCGGGCCCTGGGGCACGGGGCTGGCGGACTGGCCCTCAAGCCATCGTCCTGGGCAGCCACGCCTGGACCTTCAGCAATGTTTGCGTGCAACCCCGGGGGGCTGGGCAGACCGAGGGCATCCCGCGAGCCTCCGATGCCCGCGCCCTCCAGTCTCGCCCTCACGTCTCCCCCAGCCTCTCCCGGTGACGCCTCGAGGCGGGGCCACCGCAGCGCACACGTGTGGTGCCTCACAACGTGATTTCCCGTTGGCTGTGTGTCCTGCAGGTCGGAGCGGCTCGGCGGACACCCCCAGCACCGCGATGCTGTGGACAAGCGCGTCCTGTTGCAGGCCCAGCGCGAGGCCGGAGCCTGCAGCTGCGTTGAGCGCTGCGTGGAGAGGGGGGCTGAGTGCCGGCCCCTGCGCCCTGTCCGGCCTGCCGGCCTGGGGGTGTCGGGAGGAGACAGAGGGGTTAAGCTCGGGGCTTGGGAGAAAGGTGGGGTGGGGTCCCTGGGAGAGATGTGACACATCCCCACGCTTCTGTGACCCTGTAAATGAACTTGGGACCCGGCCCCTGAGCCCAGGGGTGCAGCCCTGGAGGGGCTCTGGGCAGAGGAGGAATCTGGGGAGGGGGTTGCTTGCTCCCCCCAGGAGCCCTACTTCAGGGTCTGAGGAAAAGGGGAGAGAAGGGAACCCGGTGCCATCTGCCCGCCCCCCTGTAGCGCCCCTCTGACCCTGGGGCAGCTGCCAGCCACCTACAGGCCCGGACTGAGCCCTGGGGCCCGGACAGGGCTGGGCCTGCAGGCGGCTCCTTCATGGGGACCTGCTCCCCTGTTCACCTGCTCTCACTGTTTGCCTCACAAAGCCGCGTTCCTCCCTCGGGTGAAATCTGCAGACCACGGGCCCCGGGCTGTATAACGTCCGTGAGGGGCGGAGAGGTACCGTCGGGCGGACGTGTCACTGTCAGGCCCACAGGTCACCGTGAGGCAGCCTGGGCTCCAGGCTGGGCTGGGTGCGGGCGGGGCAGCAGGAAGGCAGCCCCGCCTGGGACTGGGCGCTGGGTCGGGCTCACGGGCGGCGCCCCTGCCGGCCGGGTGGCTGCTGACGCCGGTCTGCCGCGTGGAGAGGCAACTCCGCTTGTCCAGACGACCAGCCGCCCGACTCAGGATCTGGGCTCCTGTCAGGCCGCTCGGCCCTGGGGCCCAGCACAGCCTGTGTCCCTCAGAGGAGACCAAGGGAAGTGAGATCCGGGTGTGGGCGGAGGGCCCGGAGCCTGGGGGTCAGTGCGTCCCCCCAAATGGGTTTTTCTCAGAAACAACCGTCCCGATCCTTGATTTCGTGGGTCATTAGGAATTCTGCACACACAACTCAGGTCTTGAATAATGAATCAAATGTCCTGGTGACTGATTTTGTAAATGGGCCATTTGCATATTGTGATTAATCAGCCGTTCCTCAGGGCTGGAGCTGAAGGGGGGTCAGGGTGTGGGGCTGTGTCCCCTCCCACCCCAGGGCTCTCGGGAGGCACACCCACCCCCCTTGCGGCACCCCCTCCAGGGCGGCCGCTGGACCGGGACTTTGGGGACAGAGTGGACAGACGTGGGAGGCAGGGCCCCATGGCAGAGACTTCCAGAAGTCCACGATTCCTTTGGATGTCCCTGCTGTGGGGAGAGGCTGGGGAGGTCCAAGTCACCCCGGCATCCATGGTGAGTAACCGGACGTCCCCTGCCCAGGCCTCAGGCCGAGTCCAGTGAGCGCTTCCAGCAGAAGAAACCTCTGACCCCCCCTCGGCCGTGCCTCCAGCCCCAGCACACGCGCGCCTCTCGGAAGAAAGCCGCCATGGTGACCACAGCGGCCCACGGCCAGCCTTGCGCCTGGGCAGAGAGCACCAGGTCTGGGGGGCTGGCTGCTCCTCCTGCCCCCAGGCTGGCTTGGCCTCCAGACTCCAACTGCCGCCCGGGCGTCTCCCGAGAAGGACTCGGGACCCAGAGACTGAGGGCAGCTTGTGAAGATTCCAGCCAGACGGCAGCTGGCCTTGGCGATCAGCCCTCCCTGGCCAGAGGCAGCCTGGGGGATTGCGTCCAGCCTCAAGCGGCCGACGCTGGACAGCTGTCCCCGAGGACACGGGGCGGAGGCTGACCCCTGGGGACGGGAAGGAGTCAGGCTCCCGGCCAGCCAGGGCAGTGAGGCGGCCCTGGACAGTGCTGACCACGGGCGGAGCGAGCGCCAGGGAGGGCGCGAGGGGCCCCGAGTGGTGTTTCGAGACCCTCACCCACCGGCACGGGCCCCTCAGGCCTGGCTGGAGCTTCCCGTTTCAAGCACCTCCACCCCGAGGGGCCGCCTTCAGCCCCCACTGTCCCGCCCGGCTTGCCCGTGGTCCTGGGATGTGTCCTCTGGGTGAACACGAGCCAGTGACCCCAGATTTCCACGGGGGGCGCTTGGCGGGGCCCGGGGTGACTGGGGTCAGGGACACGGGGGTCTGTGAAGACAGAGGTCGTGACAGCAGGAGGCCGGGTGGACAGGGGCCCACAAGGACGGGCAGAAGCCGCCTCTTCTCTTGCAGGAAACTCTGAGGCCTCAAGCCTGGTCCCTGGACCTGGAAATCAGCTGTTCTCAGGGGTCTTTGAGCCTGTGGCTTCCAGCAGGCCTCATGTGGCGGTGACACCGGCCCCTCTGCTCTCACGGGCCACCCAGAACGTAACCCCTCAGTCCTGGCAGTGGAGCCGTCCATGCCCAGCACACCTGGCCAGTCAGCCACGCCTGGGACAAGTCAGCTCCACTCAGGACCAAATGTGCAGTTCACATGTGGGCTGGGCTGCAGGGCCTTCCTGCCGGGGTGAGTGCAGGGGTCCTCGGGCTCGGGTGGGCTGCTCTCCTCTATGGGGATTCAGCGCCCACCCGCTGTTGGGCCTGCGATGGCCATCGGCGCAGACGTGGCCAGGGCAGCGGTCCTGGGGCTGGGCTGCGGTCTCAGATGCGGGACCGTTCCTGGCATGGGCGTGGGAATGAGGTGCTCGGAGAGAAGGTGGAGGAATAGGGAGGAGCCTGAGAAGCATGGCAGCGAAGGCAGTCGAACAGGACGTGTTAGCAAAGCAAAACCCTGAAACTCGCCCGAAAGCATAACTTTCCCTTTCACTGAGCACGCCATTAATTCTAAGCTTCTCGGCTGAAGCTGGGTCACAGCTGAGGAGGCCTCGAAGCGCCCGGCTCTGCACGTCCAGGGGCGGCTGCCGGCCTCACACTTGACGCTGAAAAGGGGCTCATTTTCCTCTGCTGCTTCTCATGCCGAGTGAGACTCTCGGGGAGGGGCCTGCAGCGTCCTGCCACCCTCGTGGTTCACCAGGAGCCCTTGGGCCCATCCAGCCTCTGCTGAGGGAGCCGTGAAGCCCACAGGTCGGTGGTGAGAGGCCTGGACGCCCCACCCCGTGGGCGTGTGCGGGGCAGGCTCAGGCTCAAGGGCCGTCATGTGCCCCTCGGAGAGGCCCTGGGGCTGTCGGGCGCCGCGGGTGAACCCCGACAGGAGAAGCAGGTGCCTTCCTTCCTTCCTTCACAATTGCACAGATGCTGGGCGTATCCTGGGTGCAGTCGGGGCCCGGGCCCTGCCCTCAGGGTCTCTGGCTGGAGGGAAAGAGAGAAGATGGAGCCTGTGTGGCTAAGGGGAGGTGTGGGCAGGGGCTGGGGGAGCGTGCCGAGAACCAGAGGGTCTGCAGGCGGGGGGCTACAGAGGTGCGTGCGGAGTGCCTGAGACAGGACGTTCTGGGAGAGTTTAGAGCGTCCCCAGACTCCCTCCCCCCAGTACCAGCTCCCCCGGGCTCCCTCCCCCCAGGTCCCCTCCCCCACGCTCCCCTCTCTTACTGGGTCTCAGGGCAACAGAACCACACCCCAACCTCATGTTGCTGCATCTCCGTCCACTGCTGCACATGACGGTCCCCACTCAGCCGGCCCACAGCCTCGGTGACTCAGTTTGTCGCTATGGGGTGGAGACTTTGTCCATCAGCGTGAGGGTATGACCCGGACAGGGTCACCTTGATCCCGACGGGAGCTGGGTGGGCTCAGAGGTTTCCTGCCCAAGCATCCTATGGGCTCAGCCCTCGGCCCCCGTGGTAACCAGATCGTGGTCCCAGCGTGACCCCAGCCCACTGCCATCCAGGACACAGGTCCTATGTGTCTCTGCTCCCTGGTGGTCAGTGCCTTCCCCTGGACGCCCACCTCCAGCCCAGTGCCGGTGGCTGGGCTGGATGCCAAAATGACCGAATGATCCCGCTCTTGAGGGGGGAGGGGCAGCCACCGTCACCCACCTGTGTGTCCACCACCCACGTCCGGTGGGCAGCTCCGGGCATCTGGAGCAGACACTCTTCTTCCTGACTGCAAACTTGGACGAAATTCTTCACCAGTGACCCTGGCCTTCATAACGAGACAAAAAGATGTGTTCGTGCCTTGGGATGTTCTAAAATGTACTCGTGATGGGAATTCCCTGGCCCTCCAGTGGTTAGGACTCTGCACTTCCACTGCGGGGGTTTGACCCCGGTTAGGGAACTGAGATGCCAAAAGTGCAGCACAGCCAAATAACAAAAATTTAAAAAAAATTTTTTTTATAAAAAATAAAATGGCGGGGCTTCCCTGGTGGCGCAGTGGTTGCGCGTCCGCCTGCCGATGCAGGGGAGCCGGGTTCGCGCCCCGGTCTGGGAGGATCCCACGCGCCGGTGTCCACCACCCACGTCCGGTGGGCAGCTCCGGGCATCTGGAGCAGACACTCTTCTTCCTGACTGCAAACTTGGACGAAATTCTTCACCAGTGACCCTGGCCTTCATAACGAGACAAAAAGATGTGTTCGTGCCTTGGGATGTTCTAAAATGTACTCGTGACGGGAATTCCCTGGCCCTCCAGTGGTTAGGACTCTGCACTTCCACTGCGGGGGTTTGACCCCGGTTAGGGAACTGAGATGCCAAAAGTGCAGCACAGCCAAATAACAAAAATTTAAAAAAAATTTTTTTTATAAAAAATAAAATGGCTCGTGAGATGTTTTTGGAGCCTCAGAGTCTCACCTCCTGGTCCAGCTCTGATGGGCATGGCATCCGGCTGGTTAAGCCTCCGTCAGCGCAGCCCCTGCACAAGACGCTCCTGTTTCCTTCCCTCCTTTGAAGCCGGCTAACCCCGAGGTCAGGGCGGCCTCAGTAAGCTGATGAGAAAAGGCTTCATCGCGTCCAGAGAGCATATGCAGCTGTGCCTCTGCCCCCTCCCCACAAGGGCTGTCGGGAGGGTGGGCCGCCCTGCTGAGGTTCAGACCCCGGGGGCCGGAGCGGAGCCCAGCCGACACCCGCTGTCCTGGGTTCACAGACGCACCTGCGGCCCGAACTCCGCTCCCTCCCGTGACCCGTCCTCTGTCCTTCTGACCCTCAGGCCAAGCACAGAGCTGGCCTTGCTCCCCGCCATCACGCCTCACCTCCCTCCTGCTCTCGCCCCTCTGTGTGTCCGGTGGTTTGTGGCCACGGTGACTGGGCGTGCGGCTCTGGAGTCAGGTCAGGATACAAACGTCCCGCGCCCCGGTTCACGGATTCATCGTGGGCCTCAAGCGTGAAAAACCAGCCTGAGCCGTGACGCGGTGTGGTGGTACACAGACGCCGTCCTGGCCTCGCTGCCCCGAGGAGGGAGGCTCTCGGTCCCTTCTCCCCGTCTGTCCGTGGCCCTGCGGTCCCATGTCCTGTGGTCTCACCCCGCCGGTGGCTGATGCTCGAGACCCACCGCCCTCTTAGCAGAATCCGTGCTCCACGTTCCCTGAGAGAGCCCGGGGCCCACGTGGGGCCGTCCGGACCGTCCTAGCGTCTTGCGCCACTCCCAAGGGACGTGTTCAGTGTAAAAACTTTTAAAAAGAAAAAGCCCCAGGACAAAGTGGCTGTTAGCCATAGTTTTCCGCGGAGAGTATTCTCCTGAAGAGGTTCACGCGAGGCGAACGCACTGTGGCCCCGTGTGGCCTCTTGTTTGTGGTGCCGTGGCTCCCTGGGGGCGTCTGTCTTCCGAGTCCTCCCGCCTGGATGGTCGACAGGGTGCACAGGGTCCCTCTGCGTCCCCCTGAAGCCCCCATCTCAGAGCATCGGCCATGGCTGCAGGCAGCTCAGGCAGTGAAACCCTCGCTCTGACCTCCTCCTACTCTGAATCGTTTAGGTGGCGTTTCCACCGTGCCGAGCGATTCCAACAGCAGGGCCCCAGAAAACGTCACCCCTTTTCTGGCCCCGAGTCGGGGTCGCCATCCCCTGAGCAGAAGTGATTTGCTCTCCTCTGTTGAGTGAAAAAATGTCAACACGTTTTCCCAAACCGGGGACCTTGCAAGTTTCAAGATGACGTCACTGGAGGACTTGGTCCCTCGGGGCCACAGCCGCACCCCAGACCCGCTGCTCTCCCCCACCACACACCTGGCAGCCCAGTGTCCAGGCAGGTGCACAAAGGTCAGAGGGTGCCCTGTGGGCAAGGAGGTTGAATGAGGCGCACCGACCAGGTCCCCCGCCCTGTCACCTGCCGTGGTGCCCACCGCGCCATCCACCGTGTCCTACACATGGTCCTGGGTGGGTGGGCGGGCACGCACGCACAGCGCTGCATGGATGGCACCATGCCCCTTGGCCAGCACACCTGACCCCGATCGTGGCCCTCTGGCCAGTGGTCCTGGGCCTGGCGGAAGGAGACGCCGTCTCACCCGATTCTAAGGGGCGCTCCCGCCGGGCGGGGAGATGGCTGCCGGACCCTTGCGAGCAGTTCATTGATCTGCTCTGAAACTGCAGTGAAATGTGCAGTAATGAAACCTGCATGGCTGCAAGGACACGACACGCAGACCCTGCTTCAGCGAAGGGGCTGCAGCTCCCCGACCCCCGCCCTGGCCGCACACGCGGTGCCGGGTGCCCCCCATCTCGCCAGCTGGGCGCACTGCCGGCCTCACAGATGTGTGCGCGTCACACAGACAAATTTAGCCTTTTTTTCTTGGTTTTGCTTTTTTGATGAGAAGAGAGCTTCTTCTAATGAAAACGGTTTTAGCAAATTGAGTCCAAATCAAGGAAGAAAACTTGAAATTAATTTTCTAAAATTCTTCTGTGTGTTATTGTTCGATACACAGGCTAATGGGATCCGCAGTGATGCCGTCAGGACTCTGATCTGTGCTGCAGGCAGGGAGGGGCCGGGCCGTCTCGGGCAGCCGAGGGGGGTCTGGCCGCACCAAAGAGTCAGTTCAGCTGAGGTCCGATCGTCTGCGGGCAGGAGCACAGAGGTGGTTTTCCCCTCTGGAGGCCGATCCAGAAGGGTCTGACCAGAGCCCTCTGGGCAGAATTGGGCCGTGCTTGGGGAGCAGCGGGTCACCGCTCAGAAGTACCCCCCCAAGGCGTGCCCCCAGGTGTCCTTCCGAAAACCCTGCCCACAGGGGCTCCCCGCCCAGGACCCCACAACAGAAAGGAAATGTTCCCACTTCTCCGCAGCGTCCTCGGCCGCGGAGCCACCAGCGGGAGCTGCTGGAGGGGAGGTGCCGGGTCCCCGAGGGATGGAGCTCGGAGGGCGCAGCCCTCACGCGGATGGACCTGTGGGTGGACGGGACGAGACTGCAGGCACCACGGCCTCCGGCCACGGGGCACGGGGGCTCCTCCAGGCCCGAGGCCGTCTGAGCAGTCCTCGGCTCACCGACCTCATCACGCTGCCCAGGGCCGGGCCCGCGGTTCCACATGTGAGGTGGGATAGCACCCCCTTGACCAGGGGCCTGAAATCCCACCAGCTGGCGGCTGTGACTTAAGGATTAGGAGGAGAGTGACCGGCATCCCATCTAAATTTGGTCTGAGTCTCCGGAGAGCAAAGATTTGTAAGGGTGGCCGCCTGGGGGTGGGGTGGGGTGTGGGCTTCTCGGGGCCCAGCACCCGCCGGAGGCTGGAGCCCTGGGAGGACGGGTGGACATGCCCTGGGAGACCGCGGCCCCTCTGAAGGACAGTGCAGAGCTGGTGCCACTGTGGCACTGGACCGTGGGGCCAGAGGTGCCCACCGCCTGCAGCCTTCTGGCGCTCTCGGCGGAGCACCTGGTGCCAGGTCGGAGGTCACTTCCCAGATGCTCTTGACGGCCGGCCCGCAGCCTGGCTGTGTCCGAAGCCCCAGCGCCGGGGTTGCCATTTGCCTCAGGAGCTGGCGAGTCTCGCCTGCTGCTCCGTTCCGCGCTGCTGGGCCTCAGCGCCCACCCGCCTGGGGGCCGAGTGGGGCAGCGCCGGCTCCTCCACCTTCCGTCTGGTCGCCCCGACGGTGGGCTCGGGGCCGGGTCCGAGAAGGCGCCTCTGTCTGGTCTCAGGTGCTGGGCACGTGTGGGGAGCCTACACCTTCCTACCTGCCCCCGTCACCCCGGGCCTGGCAGGGCGGGGCCCGCAGGCAGGCTGAGGCCCACACAGGCCCCCTCAGCTCAGGGTCGTGCCCTCTTGCCCCTGAGGACCTTGCTGCCCGGGGGACTGGGAGAGCCCCCAGCCCCATGACCCAGAGCCTCGCAGGTGGGGCTGCCCCAGTCCCACCCCCGGCCCCCAGTCTGCTGAAAAAAGCAGGAGTTGGCGGGGGCGGGGCGAGGGCTGTGGACGTGGGGCATCAAC
This sequence comes from Physeter macrocephalus, assembly GCF_002837175.3. Classification (NCBI taxonomy): domain Eukaryota; kingdom Metazoa; phylum Chordata; class Mammalia; order Artiodactyla; family Physeteridae; genus Physeter; species Physeter macrocephalus. The sequence goes on from NC_041233.1 coordinate 84,367,141, forward strand.
AAGGCCTTGGTGCAAAGCCGCCCCTGCCTACAGGCTGGGGACCCCCAGGGCGAGGGGCACAGGTGGGGCCCGCCGGGAAGTGCTGTCAGCCCGCTGCCCAGCCCCAGCCCCATACGGACAGCCCAGGGGGTCAGGATGGCCAGACTCAGCTGGGTCCCCCACGTGTGGGTCTGGAAACCCTGACCGCTGCCGGCGGGGCGCTCGGGGGGGTGGGGCAGCGCTTGTGTCCCGGTGCAGGGAGGGCTCGGGTGACCCGGTCAGTCTCACGCCGCTCCACGCCCGTGGGTTCCCGGACTGCCCTGGCCTGGCTTCCGTCGCTCCGTGGCAGTGGTGGAGAGCGCTCCATTCTAGAGCTCGCCTCTTCATTCTAGGTGCACGAAAGCCAGTCCCTTTTACGAGGCGTTCCCTCACGTGTCACCAGCGGATCACGGCCTGCGTTCTGTCTTCACACAAGCCCGGTGGGAACAGAGGCAGGACCAGACTCAGACATGTCTCCTACAAGGAGGTCAAGGTTAAATTGGAGCTGCATCCATCATGACCTTGGCCCTGCCTGGCAGTGCTGACTCCAGCCCTGAGGACAGAGCTATATCTTCACTTAAATGCCGATTTTGGAACCCAATCATTTTCCTTGTAAGACACTGCCAGCATACTGTGCATGCTAAATTACAGCAAGATTATTCCCGGTTACCAGGAAATCACTGTCCGTCCGCGTTCCACCCGGCAGCATGCTGCGTGTTGTCAGACACGTGGTCGAGATGGAGCAAGGCTTCCCGTGGCATCTGCCTTGACGCTCCCAAGCCGCGGTGGAGACACAGCGACCCCTCCGGAGCAGCTCCCGGGCCGCCATGTCAGCCTCAGCTGAGAGGTCACACAGCAGGACCGTGCCCCAGGTTTGTGCCGTCGGTGCCGGGAGAGTCGTCCAGGCGGCCAGCACCCAGGCCTGTGTGCTGGGCGCCGGGAGCAGAGGGCCAGCACGAGCTCTGGCACAGCCGGGCGGGCAGCGGCCAGAGCAAGACGGGCAGGTGTCTCCTGACCACGCAGTCGGCGTGATGGTGACCTGGCCGCCCAGCGTGTGGCAGGGCCATTCCACCAGGAGAGCGAGAGGGACGGGTTTCCACGGCCAGTCACCAGAGGGCCCCCTGGGCCTTCCCGACCTGCAGGGCCTCAGGGGAGGGTGCAGGCCGGGGTCAGGCACGGGGTCTCTGTGGACGTGAGGGGCCCTGCAAGTGTCCAGGGGCAGAGCAGGCACAGTCCCTGGGCTCGGGCTCTCCTCCATGGGCAAGCTCTGTCCCCAACCAGCCACCTCTGGGTCTGACAGCAGAAGCCAGTCACGCCAAGCCCGGGCCATCGGACGGCCTCGTAGACCCGGACACCCCCCTAAGAGCAGGCCCAGGGGCCCAAGGTCACGTGAGCCGCTGTCCCCGCGTGAGGGTCTGCAGTGGAAAAGAGGCAGTGAGCGCAGCGGAGGGGGCTGGGCAGTGCGGGGAGGGGGGAGGGCAGCGCGGGGAGGGGGGAGGGCAGCAGGCCGGGGTCAGGCACGGGGTCTCTGTGGACGTGAGGGGCCCTGCAAGTGTCCAGGGGCAGAGCAGGCACAGTCCCTGGGCTCGGGCTCTCCTCCATGGGCAAGCTCTGTCCCCAACCAGCCACCTCTGGGTCTGACAGCAGAAGCCAGTCACGCCAAGCCCGGGCCATCGGACGGCCTCGTAGACCCGGACACCCCCCTAAGAGCAGGCCCAGGGGCCCAAGGTCACGTGAGCCGCTGTCCCCGCGTGAGGGTCTGCAGTGGAAAAGAGGCAGTGAGCGCAGCGGAGGGGGCTGGGCAGTGCGGGGAGGGGGGAGGGCAGCGCGGGGAGGGGGGAGGGCAGCGCGGGGAGGGGGGCGGGGCGGCGGGTAACGCGGCACATCAGTCCCGTCTGAGTCCCAGGACGTCCTCGCAGAGCCTTCCGGCTGAGAGAGCTAATTTAGGCAGAATCTAATAAATGACATTGACCTTGGCGAAAACCTTGTCTGAAATAATTTCTCTCCCTGCAGACGTCACTTGGAGACTCTAAGACCCAGGATGCGGGTGGGGGGGGCACTTCAGGCTGAAATCCTTCAAGGGGCGGCCTTCCCCTCGCTCGGCCACACAGCCCGGCCAACGTGGAGTCTGTGGGCAGCGGGCCCAGAGGGACATCAGACGCGGGGTGGGCGGTGATGAGGGCGGGGCAGGGACCCCAACGGGACCCGACAGGCCCCTGGGAGCTGATGAGGAGCTGACCGCGAAGGACAGGCAGCGGTCAGCCTGTGTCCCAGGACAGGACTGCGGTCGGCTCGCCTCTCACGGAGCAGGGGTCCTGCGTGACATGGCTGGAGCCGGGGCCCCGTCCTTCCCCCCAGGCGCCAGGCGGGGGGAGAAGGTGCTTTCACTCCCGACAGACGGTACCCTGGGTCCCTCGTCAGGGTTCCAGCTGTCTGGTGTTCCTCACGGGCAGGAGGTCGGGCAGGTGTGACCCTCGCGGCAGGAGGGCAGAGCCTGGCTTGGTCCTTGTCACCTGCATGGCCACAGACGAGGAGAAAGGGCCTGGGCAGGAGCCCTCTGCTTGTGCAGGTCATGCATTTCCCTGGAGGAGGCCTGGCCTGGTCCCCAAGGACATCATAAGGACAAAGCACAGGGCATAACAGGTGACACAGGATAGAGGACTCCAAGGCAGGAAGACTCCACAGCAGGACCCACTTGCCCTGTTGTCACTAGAATCTGTGGCTGATCAGGTCAGCGTCCTGTGACTTCCTGATGCTTCAGAGACGGCACTCTCCTGACTCGGAGAGAAGCACAGCCCACAAAGCTGTCACGCTGCACCCTCTGGCAGACGAAGGGCACAGCCTTCGTGGGCGCCACCCATGGCCTCTGTGCCCCGCGCGCACACCTGTGGCCTCTGCGAGGGTGTCTCAGCGCCGGGAGCAGGGATGTGGCAGCGGGGCTAACTCAGCGCCCAGAGCCCAGCACAAAAGGGCCTCCGCTCTCCCTGCCCTGAGATGGTGCCAGCTCTGCGTTCGTGCCGGGGCCAGAGTCGGAGCGGAGGTGGCGTGCCCTCCTCGCCGGCCAATCTCACACCGAAGGAGAAGCAGCTCACCTTTGAAGTCAGCTCTCCAACAGGTAATACGTTTTCAGGAGACACTCATATTTACACCTGTTTGCTTTCGATCTCCTGCCTTTAGGCAGCAGGTCACGAGGCGCCCAGTGCAAGTGGGCCAGCCAGGAGAGCAAGGGTCTGAGATGATACTCCAAGGCGGCTCCCACGCGCTGGCGGCACTGCTTCAGCCTCTCGGGGAGGTGGCACCTCAAGGGGCCAGAGCAGGAGGCTCCCCTCCCAGCCCCAGGTCCCAGGGTTCTCAGCACGCAGGGCACTGGGGACCAGAGGCAGGGAGGCCACAGCCAGGACCCGAGGCATGGTGGCCTCTGCGATCCTTAAAAAAAAGAATGGACGGGTGGACGGGTGGATGGGTGGGTGGACGGGTGGATGGGTGGGTGGAGGATGGACGGGTAGACGGGTGAGTGAGTGGGTGGGTGGATGCATGGTTGGATAGGTGGACAGGTGGATGGATGGACGGGTGGTGAGTGAGTAGATACACGGATAGGTAGGTGGATGGGCGGGTGGGTGGATGAATGGCAGGAATGGACAAGAGAGAGGACAAAAGAAGATCAAGATGGCTGGAGAGTGCACGAAGTGGCAGATGGCCAGGAATCAAGGATGATTTCACCTTTCAAAAAGAGGAAAGTTTTCTCCAAAGAACAGCATTTTAGCATGAGCCAGTTAGTTCCTCCTGGAATTTATTACAGCTTTGTGAATACTGACAGCACATGGGGAGGGCATTTATTGACCCACTTCACAGGTAAATTGTCCTTTAAAAATTCAAATATTGGGTGAAATATAATGAAGCAAAATCATGTTTCAAACACCTATGGAGAAATAGCAGCACATACGCAATGATAAATTACAGGACATAAAAAGAATATTGCTTATACCCTCCCTTTAGATCAGAGAACAAATCTGCCTCTGGAGAAGGAAACTTTCCAAGGAACAGCGGCATCTCTGGGGACAGCGCCATGCAGCCTGCAGACGTGGAAACACAGGTCCCTCCATGGAAGCGACTGAGGAAAGGCGGGCGTGAGGCCCAGCTCCCAACAAGTGCACAGCAAACAGTGTTTCATCAGTGAATTCTTCTTAAACAAGGTTGTGTCCAAACATACAAATTAAATTTTACAAAGGCACACGTGTTTGGGAGTTCCTCAGCTACCTCGTGAAAATTATTCTGCTTTTATGCAGAGAAATTATAGGTTTAGCGCTGGTTCTAAAAATGGTCGTTATGGACTCTGTGTGCAGAGGTGGGACCGAGCAGGTAGTGAAGCGCTGGGGTTCACGGGGCTGGAGCTGTTCGCGGGCAGGTGTGCGTGAGAGACAGACCTCCGTGGACACACGGGCACAAAGTCATGCTGTGGGACCCAGTGCACGGCAGTCAGAGAGCGGGTGCCGGCCGGCAGGGGCACAGGAGTATGGAGGCCGGGCCTCCTGGACCATGAAGTGGGCCACCTTCCCACTTACCCCCCCGCCGGGAGGCGCGTCAGCACGTCTGGCCTAGGAGCTTCTGGCCCCTGCGCACCTGTTGGTCTCTGTTCTCCAGGCCTGGCCGGGGAGTGACCGTCCGGGGCAGGGGAGAGCACAGGTGGGAGTGGCCTTGCCCTGCTGGCCTTGTGGGAGTGAGCTCCTTGGGAGGCAGGGGCGTCCAGCACCTTGGCCCACTGGCTGGAGCTAGAGAAGGCTTCAGAATGTTCTGCACTGAGGGGCTGGGCTGGATTCACACCTCAGTCTGGGTGAGCAGCCAGTCCCAGCTTCCCCGTCACAGACCACGCAGGCCTGAGGGCCCAACCACCCCCATGCCCCTGCAGTGGCCAGAGAGCTGCCCCGCCTGGCCCCCGCCTGCGGCCCCCTGTCTCCCACGTTCCCTTGAGCCACCCCTGCCCCGCAGACCCTCCTCCCTAACCCCCCCTGCCGACCCCTCCTTGCTTTGGGGATGGCCCAAGCTGCCCACCGTCTAGGACTGAGGGTCCCCCTGCCTCGGGGGCTCCAGGGGCTCCTGGATGCAGGACAGCTGCCTCGGGGGTCTGGTCCCTGCGCTGCTGTCTGCGGCCGTGACAGCGCACGGCGGCCAGGCCACCGCAGTCCCAGCCGAGAACGCAACCGTGTCCCCAGTGCACGTCCGCTGGCACAGCAGCGATGCCCGGGGGCGAGGAGGTGACTCGGGTCGGGGCCCGGGGCAGAGGGTGCCTGAGCCCACCGTGCCATCATGACACACGCTGAGCCGCGAGGGGGCACCCCACGTGGGTCGGGCTCGCCCGGGCAGCGGTTCCTCCGAGGGGCTCAGGCAGCCTGCGGGTCCGGAAGACCAGGAGGAAAGCGCTGCTGGAACACTGCCATCGCCCCTCTGACCCTGAGCGCCCCCTGCACGCCACCCTGCCCTGGACGGGCACCCACAGAAAGAGGGGAGGGACCTGCCTGACCCCCAGGCCTCCCCGGCCCGTGGGGGTGTCACTCCCCCCCCGGGGGCCGGGGGTCTTGGCGAGGCAGCTAGAAGACAGGTGTGGGGCTGGGGGCTTGGGCGCAGGCTCAACCTGGCTCTAGCCTGTGCCTCTGACCTGGGCAGCGGCCTGGGCCCCTTCCCTGATTGACGGCCGGTCTCGGAAGGGCCGGCCATCATCTCAGTGCTTGGCCCCTGAGCCTCGCGGACACCATGGGCTCACCTCACCGTCTTCAGGTCCACTCTGCATGCTTGGCCCCTCTGTGCTCCAGCTCAGGGGGTGAAGGCGAACTGACCACAGAGGTCAGAGGTCGGGATGTGCTCCCTGGAAACACAGGCAGCCTTGGCCAGAGGGGCACTGTCTGGGGGCTGGGACCCCTGGGGCCCCACCGTCCTGCCCAAGGTGACCCCCTGGCTCCAGGCCGCCCCTGACACGCAGCCCCCGGCGAGGCTGGTTGCTCAGAAGATTCTTCCTCCCGGCCGGTAGGGGCTGCATGCGGCCCTTCAGCCTGTCCCCCAGGCCCCGAGCCCAGCCGGTTCCCCTGGGTTCTCGGAGGTGCCCGAGCCCTGGGCACTTTATTCTTTTAATTATCGCGCCAGTGATGACCTTCCCGTCTCTTCTCTAAAACCAGGTTTGGGGCCCATGGGGAGACAGGAGAGATTTTCTCGTCTCTCTGACAGCCCCACTGGTTTTTAATTACTGCAAAGCCCTCAGGTGCTTTCTCATCTGCTTCAGACCAAAACCAATAAACACGTTCATTTATGTCTGAGTGACTCAAGCCTCAAGGCCTTGGCGCAGTCCTGGGACCGGGAGATCTTGGAAGTTCCGACCATGTCCTTCACCCCCTGAGCGGGGCAGGGTCACCCTCCCTGTGCAGAGAAGGTGCGGCCTCCATCAGGCCCCGCTCCAGGCCCTGCGGGCTGCAGACGCAGCCAGGACGCGGGGCCGTGAGGTCGCCAGTGGGCCCTCCTGGGAGGCCTGAGGCCAGACTCTGGAGCGTCCAGCCCGCCGCGTGCACCATCAACAGACGTTTGCTGAGCCATGAAAGAAGGAATGGAAACGGCTCTGAGGTTTTCTTAGAACGGCGAGAAGCGTATTGTACTTGACAATTTATTTATTTATTTATTTATTTTTGCGGTACGCGGGCCTCTCACTGTTGTAGCCTCTCCCGTTGCAGAGCACAGGCTCCGGACGCGCAGGCTCAGCGGCCATGGCTCACGGGCCCAGCCGCTCCGCGGCACGTGGGATCCTCCCGGACCGGGGCACGAACCCGCGTCCCCTGCATCGGCAGGCGAATTCTCAACCACTGCGCCACAGGGGAAGCCCAACTTGACGATTTTAATTGCATTTGCCAAAGGACGTTTAAATCTCCCTGGAGCAACGAAGGAAACCGTGCCCCGTCACTTCGGGACAAGCAGCCGCAGGGTGTGGTCTTGGAGCAGAGGCAGAGAACCAGGTTCTGGGCCCTCCAGCACCCGCGGGCTGACCATCGAGTCCTGGTGCCCCATCCCTGGGGTTTAGCGGAGCCCTGCCCAGGGGCCCAGCGGGCACAGACCTCCTAGAGCACCTTCCAGAAAGGCCGCCAGGAAGCATTTCCAACTCTGAGGGCACGTGGTCTCTGTTGAGTGGCTGGCCGTGCTCCAGGAGACCCTGTGGGCAGACAGGCCGGCCTGGCTGTGCAAGCAACTGTCCCAGCGGCAGCGGAGGACCTGCCTCTTGGGGCTCTTGCTGCCGGTGGGGGGCGCCTGGGCTGGGGTCGGAGAGCATCGGGCCCCAGGCCGGGGCTGCGGAAGCAGTGGGGGCTGAGGCGGGGTGAACCCTGGCACCGGAGGAAAGGAGGCCTGGGGCCTGAGTTATTCCGGAGGGGGTGTGGGTAGGGGGAGGGGGCAGGGGCCCAGGCTGAAGCTCAGAGGCTCCCTCTTGGGCCACGACCCCAGCAGGGCCCAGGCCAGGCCTGCTCCCTGCCTGAGCCCGCGTCGCCCTCACGCCAGCCCCGTGCAGTGTCGCTGTGGCGCTTTGTCCAGCTGTCCTCAGGCCTCGGGCCCTCCCCAGCTGGCGGGCTCCGACAGCTGTTCTTCCGCCTGGGGTGCTGGGCAGCTTCCTTCGCCCTGAGGAGATGCCCTTCCCGCTGGCCTTCGAGGCGCCTGCTGAGCCGACCACACCGTCTGCCGTACCAGTGCTCGCGGCCCCGAGGGACAGGGCCCCGCTGCAAGCACGCCGGCACCACAGTCTCTCTCCACTCGGTGGGCTCCTGGGCGCCCTTCGGGGCACAGTTCACAGGCTGCTGCGTCCTCCCGGAAGCCCTGCCTGCTTGCCCTGTGCCCCAGGCTCACTCCCGTCTCCTCCCCACAAGCAGGGCCTTCCCGACCGGCCCTGCGTCCTCCAGTGGGACTCCGCCCGTCGCAGGCGCTGAGTGAGACCGGAGCCCAGCGTGGGGACGGTGCCGGCCCTCCGAGCAACTTTGGAGAACATCGTTGCCTCCATCCGCTCTCCGCATCCACACGGAGACCCCACCCCAGTCTCCAGGGTGCCCAGCCCTTTCGGAAGGGGAGGACTGACTGCCAGGATGAACGCATCGCACGGAAACCACTTACGGTGACGTCCAGGGGTTTGTCCTGGTGGCATCCATCACCACCAAGCAGACAGATAGCACAGGAGTTCGTGTCACTGAGCGTGCGTGACTTAATGGTCGCCAGGACGGTGGGGATGCCAGGGACAGACAGGCGGACCGCCCACCCGAGAGCCTCCAAGCCAGGGGCGGCGACCTCAGCTCTCCCAGAGCAGATGTTTCTGAGTTGCCCAAGCCCAGCGGCCTGAGCGCCCAGGCCTTCCGAGGTTAGCGGTATGTGGACAAGGGTAGCGGCTGAGGGGGCGGGGAGGGGTCAGTGCAGACTTGGGCTTCATGGGCCCTCCTGCCCGCTCCCTTCAGCCGCCCAGCCCAGAGGTCCCCCCGTGGGTCCCCCAGCGCCCAGCAGGCAGCCCGCCTGCCCGCTCCCGTCCCTCTCTGTCTCTGTCTCTCCCTGTATCTTGAGGAGCGAGCTGGGCCCTCGGCCCTGGGATGGTGAAGGCCACCGGAGCAGTAGCCGCACCGGGCAGCGGGCCGAGGCGCTGTGACCAGCAGCCGGCGGCGGAGCCGACGTGCCCAGGAGGTCGAGGCAGCGGCCTCGGGGGAGAAGCTCAAGGCACCGGAACCCCGAGCTGCTGTCAGTCTCGGCTTCCACTAAAGTGTCAAATTTACATATGTTTATTGTACTTGGTTGAGAATTTAAGAACCGCAAGTACCTCATTTACAGAATTCGCTCGTCAAGGTTTTCAGCCTCACTCCAATTTCACGCCGTCCTTCTAAAGTCCAAAGTGCGTCTCCTCTAACGCAGTCTCAGGGCAGCGCCAGCCTGGCACCAACCCTGGGCACAAGCGGGTCCCAGGACATGCGCCGTCGCTGGGATCGCGGCCAGCGGCCCTGCGCACGGAAATGCAGCTGTTCAGAAACAAGCGTCTTTATTTTCCCAAATTTCCTAGGCAACAAATAACCAGGGGCTGCCGACTTGCTTGGGGAAATTAATTCTGGGAACAGTGTTATTTTTACTTCTGTCTTGTATCCATCTCACCACCTCCCCGCCCCCTGCACCCGTGCATACGTCAGGAAGTCAGGAGCTGCTGTGCGCGCTGGGCCTGGGGCTGGGCTGGGGCTGCCCGGTGGACCGGGCCCGAGGCAGCAGGGACTCAGGGCACATCTGGGGCCACGGCTGCAGCTGCAGAGGCCAGCGGCCAGCGGCTGGTCCCGCCGCAGACCGTGGGGCAGACGTCACCAGAGGCTTTGCCCAGCTGTTGGGACGCGTCAGCAGGTGGCAAAGGGCCACGTAACTTCAAGGAGATGTGGGGGTGGAGCCCACGTCTCACCGGGGGCCCCCCTTACGGAGCAGGTGTCCAGACATCGGGTCTTTACAAACACATGGCACACCCCCACACACACTCTACCGTGGGGGTCAGAGTGAAGCGCGGCCACCCAGCCCCCAGGACGGCGGCGTGGTCACTGCACCTCCGCCCCCTCCGCTCCCCGCACAGGTGACTGGGAAGCAAAGCCCAGACGTGACGCTGATCATCCCTCCGCCAAATGCCCTGTAAGTGCGGCCACAGGACCACTACCAGCCCCTAAAGAAGATCAAGAAAAGTCCTGGGTTTAATCAAATATTTAGCCCATGTTCACATTTTCCAGATTGACTTGTAGTTTTTGCAGTTTATTTTTAAATCGGGGTATAAAGGTCCCTGAGCTGTGACTGTTGGTGCCTCTTTCTCTCCTCGTGCATTTTTGCTGAAGAAACAGCCGTTGGTTCCCACGTCCGGCTTTCCAGCGGCTCCTTGGGTGCTGTGTGTCCTGTAAGGTGGCGCTTCTGTCCCCAGGTCACTGGGTCCCACGTCGGGTGCGACAGGGAAGCACCCGGGCCACCCTCCCCGTGAAGGTCACGCTTACGCCCCCTAACTCACTGGGGCTGCAGGACGAGCTCCATCCTTTGTCTTCCTTTTGCCTGGACGCGCCCGTGAGAGAGACACCGTCCCCTGGCCACCCCGAGGGGCACACTCACAGGGCAGGCACTAGGCTGTTCCCTGTAGTGACCCATTTTCAAAATAACGAGTTTGTCCCCCAGACCCTGCCAGACGCGTCCTGAACGTGTGACCCCAGCAGAAGCCCCACCCAACCTGCTGAAGTACTCGTACCTGCGCCGGGGCCCTTGGGCAGGCTCCGGACCGAGCAGGGGCTGTGGCTGCCGGCAGCCTGTCCCCCGGCCGGCCTCCCCTTCCCCCGAGGAGGCCAAGGAGGGGTGCAAGGACTGCGGGGGAGGGCAGCAGCCGGCAGGCGGGGCTGGCCCAGGCAGGGGGCAGGGCGGGGGCACTGCCCACCTCCTCCTGGCGGTGCGGGGCTGGCAGGACGGGCCCCAGAGACCCAGCCTCGTCTCCTCGGGCAGCTCTGGGTGGGCGGGCGCCCTGCCCGGTCGCTGGGGCCCAGGGCGCTAGGAGGCTACCAGTCCACACTGAGTCCTCCCAGCAACAGATGCTTCAAATGACCTGTCCTGTATTCTACAGGCTCCACCACAGCTCAGAGTGAAAACGGGGGTCAGCCTATAGATGACAGCTCATCGCCCAGGGGCTGGCCTCCGTCCAGAGAAGGACGCTTTGGTTCCACTCCTCCGAGAGGGGCGCGGACCTTCAAGGGTGTGTGCTGGAGCTCAGCTGGGGACTGTGCCGCCGGGGCCCTGGAACCAGACCTGCGGGCCCACCGTGCATCTGTTCCTGAGGCCTCACCCACAGCACCGGGGCCCGCTCGGCCGAGGCCCCAGCCAGAAGGCCTGTCGCAGTCTGTGCTCTCCAGATGGCAGCCCCTGCTCCAGGCATAACGTAACAGGTTCACTCTGAGGGGACTGGGCCCACTGCCCCCAGCACAGCGAAGAAACCAAGCCAGGCCGCCCCGAGTTACAGCCCCTTGGCCGCCCACCATCAACACAGGGGCCTCGCGTGCTTTCCCGACAAGCAGGCCGAGCGGGGAGCCAGGGGCTCCAGAGAGGTGGTCCCTGCTGGGCGAGCGTCTCCCAGGAGCGAGGCCCCTTCCTTTGGGCCTGGGCCTCGAGCTGCCGCAGGGTCTGTCTGGGTGCAGCAGGGGCGCCCATAACCCGCAGGGTCTGCAGGGCCCCCGGTGACTGGCCTGGGGCCCGTTGTCCTCCCACCTCCCCACGCACTCCGACGCTGGATCCTGGGCCCTCCGGGTGCAGGGACCCCCTCTGAGCTCACTTCAGCATCAGGACCTGCTGACTCTGCCAGGAGTGGAAAGGGAAAAGCAGGAGGGTTTGAAAGTCAACTTGAAACCTAACTCGGTGGATCTGACTGTGTCCAAATTGCATTTGGAGAAAAGTGCTTAACTGGGACTCTTATTAAACCGGGGACGAGGAGGGCTTTTTTTATCCGTGGTTTAGGAGTGATGAAGGATTAAAAGGCACCGCAGTGGGGGTCAAAGCAGGAAACAGAACCTTCCCGCAGTGCCACGCCCCTCACATTCAGGGGAGGGCCCGGGGTCCGGGGCTCCAGGGCCTCGCAGGACTCCCTGTGGGGCGATGAGCACAGAGAGGGGGTCTGGTCTGGCCTTGGGGCCCGTGTGGCCCAAGTCCACGCTCAGCCCAAGTCTGTCCTTGACCCTCTGACCTCTGTCCTCGTATCTAACTGGAGGCACTGGGCAGGCGTGGTCAGGCCCAGGGAGACTCCACCCCGACGGCCGGGACCCGGGGCCTGACCCGCCCTCCTGGGTTCTGGGTTCTATCGCTGCCCCCCGAGCCCCACATTTGGTCTCCACAGCTGGCACCCCACAACCTCAGGGAGCTGGGGTGCTCGCCTGAGGCTGGGCCGAGTGGGGCTGCACTACAGGGCGGGTCGGGGGCTGGGCCCTGGGGGGACCACACACCCTTTCTTCCCACCAGGACCGCGCTCCTCCCCAGACCGACGCGCCAGCCCAGGGCGCCGGGTTTCCTGCAGAGGGGCTTGTGCAGGGAGCAGGGGTGGAGCCCGCCATGGGGACAACCTCTGCCCGCCTGGACGGAGATGGATGCGGCTGCCCACGGGGCCAGCAGCCTCTGCCCACACCTGTGGTCTCAGGGCAGCTCCAAGGAGGCTGGGCGGGGGGCGGGGGTTTGAGCCCCTTGGGGTGCCTGGGGGCCGGGGCAGGTTTAGACAGATGGCAGCGGCCACGGGGAAGCCCCAGAGCCCAGGGAGGGGTGAGGAGGGAAGAGGCGCAGGGGGCTTGTGAGCCCCGCCCGGGGTGGGAGGACCCCGGCTGGTGGGACCCCAGTTCCTCGGAGGGAAGTGTGAGCTCCCGTCGGGGGAGAAAGAGCACGGCTTCCGGGCCGGGGCCGGGCGGGAGGTGCGAGGGTCTCCTCCCCTGGCCCGCGCGAGCCTCCTCCGGGTGCCAAGCTGGCGAGCAGGACGGTGGCGCTGGCGGCCTTGGCAGGTCCTCCCCCGGGGGCCCCGACCCTGTCCTCCTCCATCACGCCCACTTTCCCCCCACTTTCCCTCCGCCTGCTGCGGCCGCTCAAAGGGTCTGTGGACGTACTGGTCAATGTTGGAGTTTGTGAACCATGTTTTGAAATTAATGAGGATCTTAGCTTTTATAGACTTCCAAAATGTATAAACCTGCCAACTTGGGCGAATTCAGCGTGAGGCCGGCTCCTCGGGGACCTGACTGCTGTCCTGCAGGGTCGGCAGGACGGCCGTCCATACGCCCTGGGGTCTGGGCGCCCTGCCCGCCAGCCTCCCCCGCAGACGCCTCCGCCAGGTGCTTCTCAGCACACGAGAAGGGGGCGGGCAACAGGCTCGCCGAGCAGCCCAGGACCATATGCCCACGGCTTTCACAGGATCCCAGTTTGGCTAAAGGGGGATTTTGAAAATGCTTTCTTTATATTCACAAGTTGTGATCCTTTTTCAAAATGCAAGAGCTTTTCTACTTTTGTTTCTGTTTATCATAACGTTTGCTTTTTCCTTATTTCTTGATTTTTTGGCTTGTAACTAATTTTAGTTATTTTGCCAGCCCTGCTTTGTGACGTAGGCAAACCACGGAGTGAGGCAAATAACTACAACTAAGGAGTTCATCAAAAAACCTCAAAGTCACCGCTATTAAAATCTTATACTTTTTTATTGTTTAGACTGATTTTATTGGGTTTTTTCTTTACCAATAAAACAATGCATGGTCAAGAAAGTAGTATCTAAAATACGGATGCAGAAGGATAAGCTGAGCAACGGTCACTATCCTGCTCGGCTGTGAGCCCCAACACCACGCCCTGGGACCCTCAGGTGGTCCCAGCGCGCACGCACAGCTGCACACACTCGCTCCACTACGCACATCCCGTCACACGTCTGGGAACAGCGGCTGCACGCGCGTCTGCTGGCCTCCTCTCCGAGGGCTGCTCACCCATCACCAGCCAGCAGGCGTCAGTTACTCCAAGCCACCCCGTTAGACGCTCAGAGTGTTCCAAACCCCTGCTCTTCCAAAGGCTCAAAGCAAGAATAACTGGCTGGAAATGATTAGATATTAAAATGTAAAGATTATTTTTAGGCTTAGGGGTATTTTGAAAGGAGAAGGGGGAATGTTTCAAGATACAAAGCATTGGAAGTCTGTCCTGCGGTGTGCCAAAATGGCTAATGCTAGAAAACCAGAGACTTGAGAATATTAATTTTCTAACAAATCACTATTTTAACAAAATTGCCATGTGGAGCAACTTGCTCTTGACCACATCTAATTTGGTAAAATTGCTTTGGCCCAAGTGAGAAGAGTTGGCAGGGACCGGGCAGCCGGCAGAGGAGAGTGGAGGCCGGGGAGACCGGTGGGAGCTGGGCCGCGTGGGACGGGCCAGCCCAGGCGGGGCCCAGACAGGCAGGGCGGGTCAGATGCCAGAGCAGGAGGCCTGAGCGGGAAGGAGGGCACGTCCTGCGGGAGCACGAGGACGGCAGGGTCAGGCCCAGGCCGGCACCAAGGACGGTTGGCTCAACTGCGGCCATCCTGCTGTCTCCTCTTCCTGTGTCCACTGCGCCAGGATGGGGGGGCTGCAGCAGGTGGTGACACGGCAGGGACAGCAGAGAAAGACCCTCCCAGCAGGAGTTTCCCTCAAGGCCCTCCACTCCTGTGGGAACCCCACGGGTGAACTCAGCCCCACAGAGAGTACCAGGCCCCCCAGACACCAGCTCCAGTCCCAGGAGGCTGAATGTTTCCATGAAACAGTAAGTATGGTTAATGACTCAGGTCTGGAAACTGCACTAGTCCCTGAAGTTTGGTGGGGTATTTTTAATTTTTAATTTTATACTGGAACATAGTTGATTAACAATGTTGTGTTAGTTTCAGGTGTACAGCAAAGTGATTTAGTTATATATATACATGTAACTATTCTTTTTAAAATTCTTTTCCCATTTAGATTGCTACAGAATATTGAGCAGAGTTCCCTGTGCTATACAGTAGGTCCTGGTTGGTTATCTATTTTCAGTATAGCAGTGCGTACGTTGTCAGTCCCCGCTCCCAATCTATCCCTCCCCCCACCCTTTCCCCCCAGTAACCATAAATTCATTCTCTAAGTCTGTGAGTCTGCTTCTGTTATTCTAGATATAGAATATATATATATATATAGAGAGAGAGAGAGAATATATACCATATCTACTAATGGACATTTAGGTTGCTTCCATGTCCTGGCTATCGTAAACAGTGCTGCAGTGAACATCGGGGTGCATGTGTCTTTTTGAATTATGGTTTTCTCAGGGTATATGCACAGTAGTGGGATTGCTGGGTCATATGGTAGTTCTACTTTTAGTTTTTTAAGGAACCTCCATACTGTTCTCCATAGTGGTTGTACCAATTTACATTCCCACCAACAGTGTAAGAGGGTTCCCTTTGCGCCGCACCCTCTCCCACATTTATTGTTTGTAGATTTTTTGATGATGGCCATTCTGACCAGTGTGAGATGATACCTCATTGTAGTTTTGATTTGCATTTCTCTAATAATTAATGATATTGAACATCTTTTCATGTGCTTTTTGGCCATCTGTAGGTCTTCTCTGGAGAAATGTCTATTTAGGTCTTCTGCCCATTTTTTGATTGGGTTGTTTGTTTTTTTGATATTGAGCTGCTGTTTGTAATTTTGGAAACTAACCCCTTGTCAGTCACATCGTTTGCAAATATTTTCTCCCATCCTGTGGGTTGTCTTTCTGTTTTGCCTATGGCTTCCTTTGCTGTGCAAAAGCTTTTGAGTTTAATTAGGTCCCATTTGTTTATATTTGTTTTTATTTCCATTACTCTAGGAGGTGGTCAAAAAAGATTTTGCTGCAATTTATATCAAAGAGTGTTCTGCCTATGTTTTCCTCTAAGAGTTTTATAGATCTGGTCTTACATTTAGCTCTTTAATCCATTTTGAGTTTATTTTTGTGTATGGGATTAGGTAGTGTTCTAATTTCATTCTTTTACATGTAGCTCTCCAGTTTTCCCAGCACCACTTATTGAAGAGACTGTCTTTTCTCCATTGTATATCCTTGCCTCCTTTGTCATAGACCATAGGTGCGTGGGTTTATCTCTGGGCTTTCTATCCTGTTCCATTGATCTATATTTCTGTTTTTGTGCCAGTACCATATTGTCTTGA
>NC_041233.1:84383109-84432771 GCF_002837175.3 Physeter macrocephalus
TGGGTAGTATAGTCATTTTCACAATGTTGATTCTTCCATTCCAAGAACATGGTATATCTCTCCATCTGTTTGTGTCATCTTTGATTTCTTTCATCAGTGTCTTATAGTTTTGTGAGTACAGGTCTTTTGCCTCCTTAGGTAGGTTTATTCCTAGGTACTTTATTCTTTTTGTTGCAATGGTGAATGGGATTTTTTCCTTAATTTCTCCTTCTGATCTTTCATTATTAGTGTATAGAAGTGTATGTTGAATAAAAGTGGTGAGAGTGGGCATCCTTGTCTTGTTCCTGATCTTAACGGAAATGCTTTCACCTTTTCACCATTGAGTATGATGTTAGCTGTAGTGTCATCTATGGCCTTTATTATGATGAGGTATGTTCCCTCTATGCCCACTTTCTGGAGAGTTTTTATCATAAATGGGTGTTATATTTTGTCAAAAGCTTTTTCTGCATCTATTGACATGATCATATGGTTTTTAGTCTTCAACTTGTTAATGTGGTGTACTACACTAATTGATTTGCAGATATTGAAATCCTTGCATCCCTGGGATAAATCCCACTTGATCATGGTGTATGATCCTTTTCATGTATTGTTGGATTTGGATTGCTAGTATTTTATTGAGGATTTTTGTGTCTATGTTCATCAGTGATATTGTCCTGTAATTTTCTCTTCTTGTGGTATCTTTGTCTGGTTTTGGTATCAGGGTAAAGTTGGCCTCATAGAATGAGTTCAGAAGTGTTCCTTCCTCTGCAATTTTTTGGATTAGTTTCAGAAGGACAGGTGTTAACTCTTCTCTAAATGTTTGATAGAATTTGCCTGTGAAGCCATCTGGTCCCGGACTTTTGTTTGTTGGGAGTTTTTAATCACAGTTTCAATTTCAGTACTCGTGATTGGTATGTTTATACTTTCTATTTCTTCCTGGTTCAGTCTTGGGAGTCTGTACCTTTCTAAGAATTTGACCCAAATTTCTCCCAGGTTGTCCATTTTATTGGTGTATAGTTGCTCATAGTAGTCTCTTATGATCCTTTGTATTTCTGTGGTGTCCGTTGTAACTTCTCCTTTTTCATTTTTAATTTTATTGGTTTGAGCCCTCTCCCTTTTTTTCTTGATGAACCTGGCTAAAGGTTTATCAATTTCATTTATCTTTTCAAAGAACCAGGTTTTAGTTTCATTGATTTTTTCTGTTGTTTTCTTTGTTTCTATTTCATTTACTTCTGCTCTGATCTTTATGATTTCTTTCCTTCTACTAACTTTGGGTTTTGTGTATTCTTTCTCTAGTTGCTTTAGGTGTAAGGTTAGGTTGTTTATTTGAGATTTTTCTTGTTTCCTGAGGTAAGATTGTATTGCTATAAAATTCCCTCTTAGAACTGCTTTTACCGTGTCTCATAGGTTTTGAATCATCGTGCTTTCATTTTCATTTGTCTCTACGTATTTTTTGATTTCCTCTTTGATTTCTTCAGTGATCCATTCATTGTTTAGTAGCATATTGTTAAGCCTCCATGTGTTTGTGTTTTTTACAGTTTTTTTCTTGCAATTGATGTCTAATCTTATAGGTCTCATAGGTTTTGAATCATCGTGCTTTCATTTTCATTTGTCTCTACGTATTTTTTGATTTCCTCTTTGATTTCTTCAGTGATCCATTCATTGTTTAGTAGCATATTGTTAAGCCTCCATGTGTTTGTGTTTTTTACAGTTTTTTTCTTGCAATTGATGTCTAATCTCATAGCGTTGTGGTCAGAAAAGATGCTTGATATGATTTTAATTTTCTTAAATTTACCAAGGCTCTCTTTGTGGCCCAGCATGTGGGCAATCCTGGAGAATGTTCCATGTGCACTTGAGAAAAATGTGTATTCTGCTGCTTTTGGATGGAATGCTCTAAAAATATCAATTAAGTTTGGTTAATGATTCAGGTCTGGAAACTGGACTAGTCCCTCAACAGAAGACAGTCTGACCACTGGATGTTCCTGTTTCTGTCCTGACCTTGGGTTTGAGGTCAGTATGGATGACCTCGATGCCAGCTGGGCAGGGGATTCGAAGGAGGACAGTTAAGCAGAGGACCCTGGTTATAAAGCCTCCTGTTCACGGACGGCCTTGGGACCCACATTAACTTCTGAAGTGAGGCATCTGCCTGTGCTTCTCACACGTGCAGAGCCAGCATCAGGGCTGGGGCTCAGCTGTCCTTCTTAGTGGACCCTTTGCTGCCCTGCCTATGGTCAGCCGGTCCTCCATGGCACAGCGTACCGGATGCCTCCTTGCCCAAGCCCATGCTGGTGTGTGCTCTCCGCCAGGCACTTGCAGGTGTGTCCCTTGGTCTGTTGAACCCCAGCTCCAGGTAGAGGAATCAGACATCTCCGGGGCTGTTGTGCATGTCCAGGACTGCCCGTGTGGGTGTGCAGCGCAGGCCCTCGGAGGTGATGATGGACAGAGGCTGGTTTACAGCTCAGGGTCATGGGTCCCAGAGCACATGTGGAGGGCCAATGGCACGTTTGTTCCTGCCTCGAGACTGTCCCTAACAAGTGTTCTGTTTTTACAGTTTGCAAGGGAAGCTCAAACAGGCTAGGGATGGAGCTGTGGGTTTCCGCTGCGCGATGCCAGTTCTGGGTGCCGACGGAGGGTGCTGCCTTTGGGATGCACCACAGACCCTTCAGGGGATTGCTGTGGACACACTTTCTTGCCTGGCCGCACTCAGGGTTTGCTCCCAGGCCCCACACCCCTCACGTGTTGCAGAGAGCCTTGGTCACCATGGCTGTCCCACTGATGGGCTAATCCAGGATATCGGGAGGAAGGTCGTGTCCTGGGTGAGAGGGTTGCAGCCCCCGTGTGGCCTCTGGGGAGACTGGGGGTAGGGTGGGAGCAGAGCTAAGGGAGACCGGCTGACCCCAGGAGTCCAAGCAAAGTCCCAGCTCATCAAGCTTTACCATGCAGCTAAGGGCAAGACTTCCCTCCCTACTGACTCCCCCCAACACCAGCCATGACTCCCCAGTGCTACAGAACCAGCAAGGATTCCTCAGGCCCCGGCCCTCCCCACACGGTCCCAAGTGGCGTCCCGGGCTGTTCTTCCTACAGGAAGAGCCTCCAGGCAAACTGGCGCCCTGGCTGCACCCAGCAAGGCAGCGTCTCCCCATCTCCCCGGCATCCTCTCAGCCTGAGGCCCGCCCCTGTCGCAGGCCAGGCCCCCTGCAGGCCTGGGCCCAGCAGAGCCCGCACCCATGGGTATGGCTCCAGGACACTGTCCTGAAGGAGGGAAGGGCTTGCAGGAGGGTTTGGCTCCAGGAGGGTCTGAAGGCTACGAAGGAGAAAAGAAGATACGGTGTGAGGGAAAGAAGGAGAGAAAAAACTGGGGCAAATCGGGAATTGCCAAAAAGGAAAAAAGAGAAACAGGCAGTATGTTCGTGACATTTAAGCGTTGTTTTCTCCAAGTGTTCCCCGCCCTTCCTCTCCGTTCAAGTGTCTTCTCAGGGACGCTTCTAATGCGCCTGAAGGATGCAGCCGGGTGGGCTAGGGCTGAGAGCCCCCAGGAGGCAGGAGAGGTCTAGGGCCTGCTACCAGCCCAGGGCGCTCAGAGACAAAGGATGGAGGCCCACCCTCGCTTGCCTGAACTCTGCTCACCGTGCGGTCACCCCACACCCAGGCTGACCCGTGGCCTGTGGAGCCCAAAGTGGGCCTGCTCGGGCTTGGCTACAAGGGCCCTGCAGCCCTGGATGCGCCCGGGAGCCTGGCAGGGAGGTGTGTGGGCATGGGCCCCCTCAGTCCTTCTCAAAGTGAAACCCCCGAGACGCCTCTTCTGTGAGGGGACCACGAACCCCCAAGGCTGCCCACTGGTCACCGGTGGTCAGCGGGAAGTTGCACTGGGGGTGGCCTGGTCCTCTGGGGGCTCTGAGAGGCTTCAGTAGAGGAGGGGCGGCCACGAGACCAAGGTGCGTTTGCTAATTTTACTATTTGGTTCTCAGATTCGGCTTGACCTCAGGGCAGAGTGAACTTGTTGGCGTAAATCTTGGTTAGAAATGTTCTGCACAAATTCAAACTGACACTGTTAGGGGAGACGCTGGTTGCCATGGCAACCAGAGAGTGGTTTTCATTCCTCTCTGTGAGCCGCGGATGTGGGCGCACAGCTGGGACCGGTCGGGCGTCCGGCCTCCGGGGCCAGGCTGCACGCAGGCCGGAAACACCACCAACGCCACCTCCGTCCAGCGCACACAGCCCCCACGAAACGGCCGGAAAGCCAGCAGCCCGAGGATCCCGGCAGTTTCCACGGAAGAGGCAGGTCCGCCGGTCTGAGACTCTGCAGCCCCGGGGCCGTCCTCATGAGCACTTGTGCATGAAGCCGCGGCCAGACTCACGCCCAGGGCGGGAAGACGGCACCTCGTCCCCCTGAGCTGACCCCCAGCCCATCATGTGACCTGTGACCCCGTCCACCGGGAGGCCGTCTGAAGGAGCTCAGCAGCGTCACCAGGCTGTTTCCTGGCCTCGCACGAGCGGCCTGCAGGTTCCCAAAGCCCCCCCGACCCCCCGGGCATGGGGACCAGGACCCCGGCCCTCCTGCCCGGCCCGATCCTCACCCCGGGGTTCCCCTCCCCGACGAGGCGGGACCCACGCCCCCAGCCCCGGCTGCCCCTGAGCGCGTCCTGGCCGCACGCCCACCCTGCCTCGGCCCCGCAGAGCCGTGGGTCAAACCCTGCTTCAGGAGCGGCTCTCCCTCCAAGGGGCTGGATAAAGGGCTGGGGGGCTGCCAAGAGGGGGTCGGGTGGGGTGCACGCAGCGTACAGACCCTCGGTGGCGGGGAGTCCTGAACTCACAGAATGTTCCAGAAAGGGGCCTTTCCTCGGCGGAGGCTCAGTGCAGTGAGGGCTGAGAGCCTACCCGCTGAAGGATGACACCTGTTTTACCACAAAGAAGCCACACAGGTTTCAGGAGTGAGTTCTCGGTGACGGTGAGAGGCCTGTGCCTAGAAGACACATGTTTGGGGCATTAGAGACCATAAAGGGCGGGGATCCACTGAACCTGACTCCGTGGTCGCTGAAAATTCTAGAAAGCAGGGGCTCCGCTCACGGACGGCAGAGAAGCTCAGGGCACAGGGCAGAAGCCGGCCCGAGGCTCCCTAGCCAAGGCCACCCTGAGGCCCCAGGAGCAAACGAGGGTGCGTCCCGCACGCAAAGCACGGCACCCACGACTTCCGGGCCGCGGCCCCGTCCACGCGGGTCCCTCTGGGTCCTCTGAGCGGAGGCCGTCATGTCAGGGAGCAGGCCTGAGGCTCCTGCAGTGTCCGTGGCCGCGGGCACAGGGCCGGCCGACGGTGCCCTGCTCTCCCCGCCCTGGCTTTGCCCCTCTGACCCGGTGGCCAGCAAAGCAGCCAACAGCCTCGCTTTCCCATCTCGCAGGTGTGCTGTTCTGCGACGGGTACAGAGCCCGGTCACCGTGTGGGGCTGTGTGAGGGCATCGCCGGGCCCGCGTCCCCTCTGTGGGCAGCTCTGTGCCAGCTCCTGGGCACTGGGTAGCCAAGCCCGAGGAAGGGCTGGTGCAGCAGCCCTGAGGGTGGCCCAGCTCCCCACACCGTCACAAAGCCCAAGGCCCGCAGCCGTGGCTCCCAGGACGACCTCTTCCTGAGAGACGCCCCGCCTCCAACCCTCACCCAGGCTAACACTGGGATTCAGGGGCCAGCGTCCACGGGGTCAGGATGTAGCAGCCAGACAGGCCTGTCTGCCTGACGTGTCCCCTCGGGGGACCTCCCAAAGCACCCAAAAACCTTCCGTGCACCCCACCCAGCCCCCAGTGCCCCCCAAAGCACCCAGGGACCCTCCATGAGCCCCACCTGGACCCCTAGTGAGTCTGAAGCTTGATTAGCCTTTGCCTTTAGAGCCCATGGGCCCCAGCCCTGGGCATACAGGGTGGGACTAAGGCCTGGGCTAGGAGGGGCTCCTCCAGGCCACCCCAAGCCAGGCCAGTGCCCCCCAACCCCGCCATCCCTCCGCATTTCTACAGCATCTCCTGTAATTTCTCCCAGAAGCCACCTCTGGTCCCGGCCCCCACCAGCTCTGAGGCCAGGGCACAGGCACTGCCACCCACAGGGCCTCTTCCTTGTGCCTCCTGCCACCTGGGCACCGGGGCCCCGTGATGGCATGTTCACACCTGCCTTTCTGTCACCTCTGGTCTGGGAGCCCCTGGCCCGTGTTCACCTGTGCCCCTGCCCCGGACAGTCCATGGAGGCAGCTGCAGGTGGGCACGAGCCCCGTGAGGGCCGCCGCAGCCTGGGGGAGTCTGAGAAAAAGCCCCCCGATCCAGGGAGGGCCTTCCCACCTGCTCCAGGGCGGGCCTTCCCACCTGCTCCAGGGCGGGCCTTCCCACCTGCTCCACGGCCCCACTTGCCCAGGACCATCAACCCGGGCTCCCAGGGAGCTCCACGGCGCCCTCCAGCCCCGAGGGAGCCACCCCAGGACGCCAGGTGGGCCGGGCCTGGGCGTGAGGGCCTCCACTCGGCTCTGACACCAGTCGCTGGGCGACTGGAAAATCCCTTCCCCCCTCGGGGTTTCCTGTCCCTCAGCTGAAGTTCAGGACCCATCACAGCATCCCACAGGGGTGCCACGGGCGGACCGGGAGCGATGCGGACAGGAATGCTGGGAATATTGGCGGATGAGGGACAGGAGCGTGGGAAGGCCCCACCCAGAGGCCTGCTGGCCAGGCAGCGGCCCAACCCCTTGCAGGCAGGGTCCCGCTGTGTGCCCTCCTCCTGTCCTCCCCTCCTCTCCGCACGCTTGCCTCCCTTCCTGTGCCCCGTCATCACCAGCTCTAAGGCCCGGGCTGGGGGCTGGGACCCTGGGCTGGTCAGGGGTCTGGGGGCCTCTTTCGGCCCAGCTGAGGCCCGTCCGCACCGGCAGGGTCACTCTGCCGACTCATGCTGCTGCGGGCTCGTGGGTTCACCTCGGTGTGGCCATGTTTGGATCCGAGACTATTTTCATATGAGGACCGTGAAAATTCCTCCAAAATCAGTCTCCGTGTCTGTGTTTCTGTTCTCAGAGCCCTAGTGGACGGGGGTTCCTGTAAACTAATAAAACAAAATCGCCCAGTGCTCCGCCTGCCTCCTCAGGGAGATGCTCTGCTGTGAGTCGTCCGACTCCGTGGGAAGCGAAGGCAAAACCGCCGGTTGTCTCTTTAAATCGGCTCTGCGGTGTGATGGGGCCGGCGGGCTGGCTGGGAAGAACCATTCCCACCCTGCCGCAGGGAGCTGGCCGCCGCCATCGGCGCCTCCCCCATCCCCATGGTTACGGCTCCTGCTTCCCGACCGTCCCCGGTCCCTGGCTGTCGCCCGCCCGAGGGAGCAGGCGCCGCGGCGGCCGCCGGCGCTCCTCACCGGAGCCCGGGAAGCCGCCTGCCGAGAACCCCTCCGGCTCCGACACCCTCCCCGGCGCAGAGCCCTGGCCGCCGCCGGGCTGCAGCCTTGCAATCTGTTGATAACTCCGCTCGCGGGCTCCAGCGCTGCCCCTGGGCTGGGAAACTGCTCCCGGACCCACCCGGGGACTCACCGCCTCTCGCCAGCAGGAAGCGCAGGACCGCCGCCCCTCCTGCTGTTGTTGCCAAAATAGGTGAGAAGTTGGGCTGCGTTTCCCCGGGGTCCGCGCGGCGGGGGGGCCCCGGGCGAGGAGGCAGCGGGACCTGGGGGGAGGCGAGCTCGGAGCCCGGCGGCCGCTTCCTGGGCATCAGCGCCAGCCAGGAGCGAGCCGTTCCTGCTCGGCCAAATGCAGATTCTCATCAACTTTGGGCTACACAGGCGGCACGGAGCCACCGGCTAAACTGAGCTGTGTGGGAGACGCCAGCCCGTGAGGTCTGGCCGCGTCCGGGCAGCGGAAGCTTCTCCCCCCGAGGTCTGGCTGTCCGTTGGGGGTTACTGGAGTCTCTTGACTTAAACTGACAGACATGCTGTACGTGTCTTCTGCAGCCTGAGGTTGGGCTGAGTGTCTCGCGCTGGGAAGGCGAGCGGAGGTTGGTTTTGAAATATGGAGAAGGAAGCGCTCCCCGGGGGCACCGTCCCTCTAAGGCTCCGAGGCCCCGGGTCGTCCCCGGAGCCTCCGCCTGACTCAGATACCCCAAGCCAGACACTCCAACGGGCTGGCTGGGTCGAGGGGAGATGAGATGGGGGCAAACTTCGGAAGGAGCTGCTGCCGGCTGCACCCGGGGGGCTGCCCCGTGGGCGGGGTGCTAGGCGCAGGCGGCAGGGAGGACCCCCACCCGCCCTGACCTGCCCTGTCTCCGCAGATGGGGGCGGTCGCCCAGGGCTCGACCCCGTGGCCGCTGCCCGGGACCTTGACCTTCTGGACGGCCATGGAGGCCGGCGGGGAGAACGGTGCGACGTAATCGGCTGTGCCGTCGGCACCCCCTCCGTCCCCTGCTCACACTTCAGTAACTTCGCTGCGCCCATGGTGAGTACACGCGGGGGCCGGGGCCGGGGCCCGGGGGGCGGGAGGGGCGCCTCGAGCTGCCTGCTCCGGCGCTCCTCAGCGGCTGCTCCGCGGAGATCATGCTAATTAGCGGCAGACGTGCTGCCGCGCTGAATCCCCGAAGCGGTGGAAGGGACGGTGTCCCACCGCCACCCAGGCTCGACCGGTGCGTGGCCTGTGGAAACCTCTCTGACCCCGGGCCGGGGCCCTCCCTCTCCCTCTCCCGGCCCCGGGCCCCGCACACGGCCCCGCGCTGCAGCCCTGCCGGCCCCCTTCCCGTCGGAAAGCGGGCTGAGCGGCAGGGGGCACGCGGGTGGGCTTCGGCGGCACGTTCGGCGAGCACGGAGGACGCCTCTCTCGCCAGAGACGGGGGCGCGGCCGGCCGTGCGGGGCTCGGCCAGCAGGCCCGGGGCGCTTCCCTGCGGGTGCTGCTGCTTTGGATTCCGGAGAGGGTGATGATGAGTAACTAATGCGCCGTGCGTGCTTGCGAGGGCGGCGGCCGAGCGCACGCAGAGAACGCCGATGGCCGAGGACGGCGCGGCCACGGGGGCCGCGGCGCGGACCCGACTCTTCACACGCAGGGGTGTGTCTGAGTCGCCTGCTCATTCTCCTCCCGTTGGGTTCGAAACGTCCAAACAAGAGAGGTGCTTTGGGCCAAAGGTCGGCATCATCTCGCAGAGCTGCCGTGCCCCCTGCCTCTCAGGCGTCTGAGGGCGTGTGTTCCGGGCGCAGCCCGCCCCGCACCCCAGCTCCGAGCCGTCACCTGTTGCCTGCAGGCACCACCCCCCAACAAGCCGGGGCCTCCGGGTTGGCCGTGTTTGAAGCTTGCATCCTCGAATTTAGATCCTCATTTGCAAAACGGGTCCTGTCATTGGCAGATGAAGGGTGAACGGGGGAGGGGGGCGGCACCACCCCCGGGGGCGCCACCGCACGCGATCCAGGTGCCCCAGCGTCGGGCCCCACCTTCGCCTCCGTCTCTGACCCTCCAGCCCTTCTGTGCAGATCTGCAGGGCCGCCCAGGCCGCCAAGCACCCTCCTTCCTCCAAGGGCAGCCACACCCTCCCCCCAGCTCCCAGCCCGCTGCATGCCGGCCAGTCCAGGACTCTGGGAACCAGCTGGATTACCCTTGCCTGGAGAGCTTGGAGTCTCAGCAGTTTGCTGGGTTTTTATTGCTAACAAACAACATTTACACCGGAGAGAGCTTCTGAGAGGACTAGAGATGCCAAGCTAACGTGTGGTGCCGCAGTTCTGCTGCGAGCACTTCCCCGCCTGTGTCTGGGAGCCTGTGCGTGAGACGCCTGCGGCCCCTGGGGCCGCGGGCAGGAAGGCCAGCGGGGCAGGATGGCCAGCCGCTCGGGCCTGGCCCTGGCACTCAGCCTCCCTGACCAGCTCCTGGGTGTGACGGCACCGAGGTGTCCTGGAGGCCACGACCCCGGTTTGAACCGTGCCGAGCCCTGAGCGTCTTCGGGCAGGCTTTCTGGCACCTGTGCCTCCTTCTGAGCGAGCTGCCTGTGTGCCCTCAGCACGAACAGGATGGCCAACGCCCAGGCGCTCCCCTGGGGGCTGAGGGGCCGGGGGCCCCGCACCCTGCAGCCTGGTCTCCAGCAGGTAAAGCCCAGGCCCCAACACCTGCCCAGCTCCGACCCTCATCAGAGCGTGAAACAGGGTCCGACTGCACTGCGGCCGCTGCGATGATGCTGTTGATACTCAGATTCAAGCAGGTCCCAGAAGGCGTGTGACTTTGCCCCTCGTGGGCTCCGCTCTGATCCTCGCCGTGAGCGCAGAGAACAGCGCTCTCCGAGGGAACGAAGGGACAGGTCTGGAACTGGAGTAAAAACCGTCCAAGCCCGGGCACTCTTTCCTTCCTGAGTGTGGCATCCGGCGGCCCCGCGGGCGCTGCTGGCACCGCCGCTGCCCTCCGGCCTACCGTACCTGTCGCGGGGGATTAGCTGGGCGGCAGGGCTGGTGTACGTGGCCTCCCCACGCGGCTTCCCCGCAGCCCCTGTGGCCTCAAGTGGGGCCCAGAGGGTGAGCCCGCCCACTCACCGATGCGGTGGCCTGAGTGCCACGGAGACCCGCTCGGCGATGGCGCTTCCGTGTGGCCCGGGCCCGGGAGGAAGCCGCGGTGGCAGCCCCGCTGGCTTTGAGTCGGGGCGACCTTCGTCAGGTCCTGCAGGGCCCGGAGCCGGGACGGGGTGAGAGGCCAGGCCGCCCCAAGGGCGGACGCCACGCAGCACGCCCCGGTCCACACAGAAGCATACGCGTTCCAACAGGAAGGGTGGAAGCAAAACCCCAGGGAGACCAGGGTGGGTGCAGGGCGGGGCCCGGGAAGCCGGCGCCGAGGACCCGCAGGGCGTCCATGGCTCTCTCTGAGCCCGCGGGACCCGGGCCAGACCTGTGGGTGGGCTCCCACTCCGACCCGCCGGCCGCCCGCCTGCGAGGCTCCAGCCTCAGAGCTTCAGCGAGTTCCTCCAGTTTGCTGCTTTCTATTCAGTCCAATATTTAAATTTCTGACAACTCATAAAACCTGCCCTCATCTCACAGTTTGTCGCCCACCTCAGGCCTCCCCTTATGGTTGACGGTTTTAAGCAAGTAACCCCAGTCCTGAAGGAAAGCCCGTCGTATTTCTCAATGTCTTTTTCCAAAGTTCTTCATAATTAGACCAGCCCACGCACCCTCAAAGGAAGGTGGCTACAAGCCACACAAATGCCCAGTCGGGGCAACCTGCGCTCCGAATGAAGAGATGGCTCATCTGCGTCTGCCTCTGCCCCGGGACTCCCTCAGGGAAGGCTGACAGATCAGCAGGGTCGCCACCGAAAAGCAGACGAGGGGCCGCAGGCTCCACAGAGTTCAGTCTTGGTCGGGACAAGCCCGGGTGGAAGGACCTGCCCACCCTAGACACCCGAAGGCCCAGCCTGGATGCCTGGCCATGCGGGAGGGACACCGTAGACTGGTCTGCACCACGGCCCAGGGAGGCCAATCTGCCGCTTTTGATCAGACAAGCGACACCTGACCTGACCTCTTCCCTCCTCTCCTCTTGTCTTTCTTAACATCCCAATTTGCATGACTGCAGAACATATACCAGAAAGGACGCATCCAACTAAAATCATAATGAGCTGTGAAGGGAAAGGGGAAATACAAACCAGGCAGCACGGGGACGGCCGCCCTGGGACCGTTGCTCGCAGCCTGCAGGCTCCACGGGGAGCAGGAGCCCGGGGTCCCCGGAGGAGACACACCTTGGCTGTAGCTTCTACCGCAGCCCCGCCGGTCACCCTGCAGGCGCGGACGCGAGCGGCAATTGCGGGCTTCGGCCCCGCGGCCGGGCAGCACCGCGGCTCCCGGCACCTGGTGTGTGGCCTCGTCCTCTGGGCGTCGCCTTCGCCTCCCCTCTTCCTCTGTGGGTTCTCTGACCTCTCTCCAGCCTCTCTGCTCTGAGGGCAACGCTCCATCCACTGTCGCTGGTCCCCAGAGCTCCGCTGGGTCCACAGCCTCTGAGGGCCTTGGCCATCCGATGCTGTCTGACCACATACTGGACCATCATAAGGGTTTTGCCCGTGGAACGCTTGCAGAGTAGCTCCTTCCAAGAGGAACTTGTACATGTGTGAACTTTAAAATATAAATTACATCGCCATTTTGCATTACTTACTTTGAATTTTAAATGTCACGTCTAAAAATGTAGAAAGCACTGTGATAACTCTGATTTGGAGAAAGGAAAAAAAATTGGAGGCCAAGCGGGATTAAATCTCCGTTTCTCCTAAATCATATATTGTGGATGCAGCTGCTGCGGGGTCGGAGACCCCCCCCCTCCACCATGAGAAGCCTCAGAACTGGGCCCTCGGACGAGAAGGAAGGGGTCCAAAGGCAGGGTGACCTCCGGGCTGGTCCAATGACAGGCTGGGCGTCATCCTCAGGAAACGCCTCTGTGTCTTGAACGGATGCTCTGAGACGTTTTCCTGCTGCAGGAAAACCGGTTCTGGCTCTTACTAGGCTTAACATAAAGGAGTTTTGCGCGTATGAATAGAAACTGGCAGATGAGATGCTTTTGGAGGTAAGCTCTCCACCGAAGGTCCGGGAGCTGCGTGGGCTCCCCCGTCGTGGGTCAGATACACCTGTGGCCCTCGGACCCAGGGCATCAGGCCGTTGCTGTGGACGCTGCATCAGGAAGCAAGGGCTTGCTTTGCTCACGCCCCTCCTCCGCCATCCCTCCCCCAACCCCAGAAAGCGTCAGGGGTCTGACCTCAGTCTTTAGGGGCAGCAGTGCAGGTGACAGCACCCGGAAAAGGTGGGGAAGGGGCTTGTAAGCCCCCCAGAGGGGGTGGACCCACCCCGGGTCCCTCAGCTCCAGGAGAGACACCAGGACACGGGTCCCGATTGAGTCAGTGAGAGAACCGGACGGGCCAGACCCGGAGCGGCTCCCGCCTGTGGACGTGAAACCAGTAACAGAGGCCCAGGTGCACCTTTGTGAAGGGTCAGGGGGTCTCAGCCCCGGCTCATGTCACAGGAGGGACACACCATCGTCTCCCATGCAAAGGACGACACGCACAGGCCCAGGGACGCCGCCAGTGCCCAGTCAGACCTGAATCCAACACTCCCGGCTGATGACTCTCGGAAGAAAAGATCACTCAACACCAGGACTTGACCAGGAAAAGCTGCCTCTCCTCGACGTTTGCGGTGAGTTGCATCTGGCAGGAGGCTGGTGCCCGCGGAGCCTGACAAATGCAGAAACACCCTGGCACTGCTGGGCCTCGTGAGCCCCCTTCCCGCCACCGCCTGACGGCAGACGCTCCAGAATTCAGGATGCGTGAGGGCCCCTGGCAGGCAGGACGCTAGTGGGAGCTGAACGCCCCCGGGAGGTAAGAACGGCGGGCTGCTCTCTCTTTCTTGCGAAACATCTATTCTGCACCAGGAGACCATCCTGCCCCTCGTCACAGAGGCCCACCCCTGCCCAGACGGAGGCTCCTGGTTGCAGGGCAGAGGGCGCAGCGGCCTTTGTGCCCCCCTGGGTGTGGTGTGAGCCCTGCCAGGATTTGACCACAGACCCTCCCCTGTGCCGAGCCTTCCCAGGCGTCTGGAGTGGGCGGGACCTCCAGGTCTCCCTGGGGACGTGCGGCCTCTGTGTCCCAGTCACCTTGAGGCTGGCGTCTCTTGGCTGCCTTTCCTCCCGAGCTCGTGATTCCGTGGATTTGGGCTGTGAGCGCAGCGTGCATCCTGCAGACACCCTGGGTGTCCAGACGGGAGCTGTTGGTGTTCTGTGCACGTCTACGCCTGCCCTTCAGGCTTCCTGGCCCGTGGACGGTCAGGACTGCAGCATGAGGGCGGCCGCGGGGTCCGGCCTGCGGTCTGCCAAGCGGCACGGCGCCCTTCCCTGACCGCCTGCTTATTCTGGGCAGGGCGCTATTTCTGGCTTCACTGGACAGCGGGGCCCCTGGGCAGCCAGACGCTGAGGCCCCCTTGGCGTCCAGGTCACTCGGTGCCTCTTCCCGGGTGACCAAATTCAATCAGCTGTTGCCATGACAACAGCGACCTCCTCACCAAAGTCCCTGCGTCGGAGCAAAGTCAGGGGGCGGAGGCCCCAGCTGGGGCCCAGGGTGGCTCCTCTGAGCGCGTCCCCTGCCTGGCCGGGCCTCCAGGAACGTCCACGAGGAGAGAAGCCACCTGAGCCCGGGCGCGCTGGCTTCCTGACTCCCGCCGTGACAGGCCAAGCCCTTCTCGGGGTGCCTCTCTGCTCCCCACGACTCCAACCTGGAGGAGCCGCCAGCCGCCTCCACCGTCCTCACAGCCCAGGGAGTCACCAGTTGGAGCTGCTCCGGCCCTGGGGCGGGGGCGTCCGCCGTGGACGCCCCTGTGGTCTGCGGGAATGGGGCCAGCACGACGGCAGACCCCTAGCTCTGACCAGCAGCCCCGTGTCACAGCCGGCGCAGCTCAGGTGGTCCCACAGGGGACGCCAGGCACCCCTCCGCAGGCCCAGCTCAGCCTGTGGGCACTGGCCCCCCGCCTGCTCCCCAGAGCCCAGCGTGTCCCCCAGGGCCGTGGGCGCAGAGCAGGACACCCAGGCTGGGGCATCGAGCAGGGGCCCCACCCTCTGACCTGGGCGGTGCGAACCAGAGCACCGCCCAGCGTGTCCCCTGGGGCGGCCGTGACAAAGCCCCACAGAGCAGGCGGCTTAAACCACAGTCCAGGAGGCTGGACGTCCGAGGTCCCGGCGCCTGCAGGTTGGCTTCTCCTGAGGCCTCTCCTCGCAGCGTAGACGGCCCCTCCCGCCGTGCGCTGGTGCCGTTCTCTCCTCTGCCGGCCCCTTCTTACAGGGGCTCTGGTCCCTTTGGTCAGGGCCGCCCGAGGACCCTACCCAACCTGAGCCACGTCCCTAAAAGCCATCCCCTCTGGATGGTGGGGACAACGCAGTCCGCAGCGGGCTTCTCGTGTGACTCGACGACTTGTAGCACACGAAGCGTCCAGGGCAGGGCTCGGCGAGGGCAGAGGGTCGGAGGGCAGAGGTGGGTGCCGCAGGCTCTCGCCCCTACCTCCCAGCCTGGTGTGCCCCGAGCCCCTCTGGGTCCTCCACCGGCCCTGGAGGTGCCCGTGGCGGGGGTGCCCGGCCTCGCCCTGGGAACGCAGCTCCGACGCAGGGCACTTCCGGGGCTGCGTCGGGGGTTGGCCTCTGAACCCCAGCTCCTGACGCAGGGGGCCTCGCTTACCTGATGAATAAAAAGACAGAACCTCCCTCAGCTCTGAATGTCCAGCCCGGGGCATCCTCCAGGAAAAATGGATATCCTTTGAACCCTGACCTTCAGCCCTTCACCTGGGCTGTGACTAACAGTGAAGGTGGTACACCTGGGGTTCTCAAGCCTGTTCCCACCTGCTGCTCTTTCCCCACTGACCTGAGTCACCTCTGGGCAGACTTACTGAAATGATACAAATTCTCCTGGGAGACCACTAAAAGCAGCATTGCAGTGGGTGTGAGGCCCGGAGCGGACTTGGGGGTAATCTGACACGAGCCTCATGGGGGCAAGTTGTGCCATCATACAAGGGCATTTGACAGAAGCAGGAGCCGGGTGGTCCACCAGCCCCCCTGGAGGGCGAGGAGTCTGGAGGCCAACAGCCAGCACAGCAGGAGGCTGCCCTCGGGGAGCTGGCCGTCAGAGCCCCCAGAGGCGCCCGCAGCTGGTGGGGGGCCCACGAGGCCACACGCCGCCTGCCCTGAGTGCTCCCCTGGTGGGGGCCCCTCCCCTGCCCCAGGCCGACCATTTCTGCTGAGACCTGCAAACCTCCACCCGATCCAGGAAATGCTTCCAGCCCCTTGCCGGCCACCTTGGTCACACGGGTGTGCTCCGTGTCCTTTCCAGGATTTGAGGACTGTCCTGTCCCTGCCCCAGTCCCCAGGGGAGTTCCTGCACCCCGTGGTGTATGCCTGCACGGCCGTCATGCTGCTGTGTCTGCTGGCCTCCGCCATCACCTACATCGTCCACCAGAGGTAAGGCCTGCTCTGCCCCTCACCTTGGAGGGCAAGCCCTCTCCTGCCCTCACGTAGCAAGGAGTCCCTGGAAGGTACTTCACAGGCAGCCGCCCAGCTTGAGCCTGCGCAGCGCCCAGATGGCTCTGACGGCCGAGGGCGGCCAAGTGCTGGGGGACAGCCTCGCCTTCCATCCCGGGCCTCCCCGTGTGCCCATCAAATCAGGTGACACGCGCTCTTCCTGCAGTGGCACTGCGTCAGTTCAGGGGCCCCGCCAGCCCGTGGCCTAAGGAAGTTAGAGTAGCTGCAGAAACTTCGAGCAGCCTTGCCCTCTGCCTTTCATCTACAGGGGAGTCCAGCTGGTTTTCTACAGAGCTGGTTTCCTGGCCACGCCTGCCTGGAGGGGGTGGGGCACCCCTTGAAGATGCACTGGGTGATGTGAGGAGGGGTCCCGGCCACCATGAGGGTCAAGTCCACAATCAAAGTCATGGGCAAAGCCTAGGCCGTGGTCATAACCATGGTCATGGGAAGAAGCTTGGACATGTCCAAGGCCACGGTCACAGGTAGAGGCCTGGGCGTGTCCAAGGCCACGGTCACAGGTAGAGGCTTGGGCGTGTCCAAGGCCACGGTCACAGGTAGAGGCTTGGGCGTGTCCAAGGCCACGGTCACAGGTAGAGGCTTGGGCGTGTCCAAGGCCACGGTCACAGGTAGAGGCTTGGGCGTGTCCAAGGCCACGGTCACAGGTAGAGGCCTGGGTGTGTTCAAGGCCACAGAGAAGCTGTGGTCATGATCACAGCTGCAGGCATAGGCTAAGAAATTTCATTTCGTCCATCGCCAGGGCTGGGGCCTGGTCATGGGTATGTTCACAGACACAGGCAGCGTCCTATCCAGGTACAGCCCCGGCCACAGGGGATCATGTCAGAGACAGTCAACCACGGCTTCCTCCTAAGGTACAGCCTCTGCTCAGAGAGGGAAGAACTCTGTCTGGGGAACCAGGAGGCGGGACTGGGTTTCCTCCCATCCTCCCTCTGTGACATTGGACAAATCATAGAGTCCCAGGGCCTCAAGGTCCTCATCTGTCCAATGACCAGAGACCTTCCAGTCACAGCATTCCAGGGAGATTTTCCGACAAACCATCCAAGGCCACATGCTAAGGTGGATTCAGCGTGTCCATCCATCTTTCCCCGACCTGGTCTCTCTGGTGTGCTTTTCCCTGCCCGTCTCCGTCCCACCCCGGGGTCTTCAGCCCATTCCCCACGTGGACGGGACGTGGCATTTGGAGAAAAGGGTTCACTTCTACGCTCTGCCCTGAGAGGCCGGTTCCTGACCTGAAATCTCCATTCCTGCAGCGCCATCCGGATCAGCCGGAAAGGCCGGCACACGCTCCTGAACTTCTGCTTCCACGCGGCCCTGACCTTCTCCGTGTTTGCTGGCGGCATCAACCGCACCAAGTACCCGATCCTGTGCCAGGCGGTGAGTGCTGTTGGGTCTTCATTTTGCTACAAAATCTGAAGTGTTTGTCGACTCTCCTACCAAAGGGGAAATTCGTGATAACCGTCTTGTGTATGAAACCACATTCAAGTGCTGGTTCAGGCTTCTCGTGAAGGGGACAGTTAAGCATCCAGTGTGTCTACACCTCTCCCGTGTGGGTCTGACCCATTTGCTCAGCATTCGATCGTGTCATTTAGTTTATTTTCCAATCGGACCAGTTTTCTCCAAGGCCTATGGTGACATGTTAATGAGACATTCATAGTCCGGGGCTCATCACAGAAACAGGGACGCGACCTGCCTCTCCTGCAGAGACAGGTGGGGTAGGAGCACAGGGGTGGGGCCCCTGCTCCCTCGGCCCAGGTAAGAGTCCACGGACGCAGGGGCCGCAGCTCCTCATCAGGGAGAGAGCGCCATTGCTGGCGGGTCGCCAGGGATTCGGGGCCATGGAAGAGACGTGCGGGCCCCACCCCCCAAGTGGGACTCGGCGGTCTGGCGCTGGGGAGGTCTGGCCCTCTCAGGTGAAAGGGGAGCACAGAGAAGAAGTCACAGAGGGGTCTTCTTCCCACCCCACAGCCCCGCCTGACCTTCCTTAAAAGGGGGAAATGGACTTCCCTGGCGGTCCAGTGGTTAAGACTCCACGCTTCCACTGCAGGGGGCACAGGTTTGATCCCTGGTCGGGGAGCTAAGATCCCACGTGCCGCGCAGCATGGCCAAAAGAAGGCGGGGGCGGGCAGTGCGAACTACGCTCGGGTCCTGACAGAGCCCAGGAGAGGCCCTTCTGTCAGCCGTGAGTCAAGGACAGAAGGCCCAGGTGCCTTTGCAACTAGACATCGAGGCCCCTCGTGCTCTCCCCCTGCAGCCTCTCAGCAGCCCGCCTACTCCTGGCCTCAGCTCAGCCCAGTGGACAGCCCCTCCAGGGGGACAGTCCCCTCCAGGCGGGCAGACCCCTCCAGCACCCAGGCAGGGGCCAGGTGGGGCTTCCCCATGGACCACAGGGCATCTCACCAAGGACTCATTTGGTGTGTGTCCATCTGCTTGGACCACGTGGAGGCAGCGTCTCTGCCAGCACCCACCGGGACGTCACATGCACCCCTCGCAGCCTTGGTTGTGTGAATTCAACCACAGTTTATTGATAGCCGTGAGGGCTGCTGCAGCCCAATTACCTGACCTCCACACCCCCTGTCCACATGAAAAATGACCTGTCCTCCTGCACAGACGGCAGCAGCTGGGCGACTCCTGGGTATCAGGGCAAGAGGCTGCTCCCACAGGGGAACCTTGGGGAGGAATCAGGCTGTGAGCTCCTCCCCCGATGCCCTCCCCCCTGCAAACAAGGTGCCAGACCCACGAGACAGGACCCAGGGGCCCTGTGGCCCAGTCTCCCCAGGCTCCTCCACACAGAAGAGAGGTCACTTTTCTGCAAATCCATGTTAGGGCCAACCATCCCATTGGGAAGCCGATTCTGCCACCCGTTCCTGGACCCCAGCAGAAAAGTCACCAGCACATCCCTGAAAACCACACAGAGGAGCAGACACGCTTCCGGAAGCCTCTCGATAGCGTGGAAACACCCCCTGGGAGAGCCCCGGGAAATCCAATTTACCGTCCGCCTGTGAACACCTGCTGAGACGTGGAGCCGTCTGGAAGCAGTGAAATGGATTGTTATCTTTATTCCGCACTTTGCCACCAGCGCTCCACATGCCGGGACGCTGCAGTGGTGCAGCCGGCTCCAGGCACCCCCAGCCCCGCAGGTCATCACGGCCCTTACAGGCCTGGGAGCCCCGCCTCCCCCACCCGGAACTGACCCCAAGACTGCCAGCCCAGACAGAGGCTCCGGGGCCAGGCGTCCTTGTGGCAGCCGAGGCCTGGCCGGTGCAGCCGGCTGGACCCCGAAGTGTGTGGCGGATGGGGGCGGACAGGCCTGGAGGGTCTGAAGCGGCAGGATCTGCAGAGGTCCTGTTGGTGTGAGACACACTCGGTCCCCTTCTAGTGACAACCTCACGGCCCTGTCAGGGAGCAGCCTCGGCTCTGGAGTCCGCGCTGGCCTGGCTTCCCGACCACGTTTCCAGAAGGAATCAGGGCCTCGCCGTCTCTCACAGACGAGCAGTAGGGTGGGTCTGGGGCAGTGAGAGCAAGACTGCCAGCAGGCCGGCGGCCGCACACGGGCTGACCGTCGCCCACCGAGTGCCCAGAGGGGAGATGGGGAGAGAGAGCAGGTGCGGGGCTGGGGGCCACAGCCGTGGGGCCGCCACTCGCTGGAGGAGAGAGAGCCCAGGGGACACAGCCCAGGACCAGGAAGGTTGGAAGGTGTGAAGGTTGCCATCCTGAGTCGAGCCGACCGGCCATGGTGCAAGCATCGTTTCGGTCAAACCTCTCTCTGTCTGCGCGCGTCTGTGAGGGTGTTTCTGCGTGAGGTGAACATTTGAGCCGCGGCCCGAGGAAAGCAGACTGTCCTCCCCAACACCGGCCTCATCCGGTCCACGCAGGCCTGGACAGAACAGAAGTCTGAGTAAGAGAGGCCCCTGTGTGTCCTGGGGCTGGGACCTCAGTCTCCCTCCTTTGGATTCGGGCTCAGACCGAAACCGCACAGTCGGCTGTCCTGCCAGCTGCAAGTTCTGGGTGTCTCAGCCTCCGTGATCACACAGGCCAAGTCATTAGCGTAAATGTGGATTTGCTCCGGCCGGCAGCCAGCCTGCCGGCACCGTGACAGCAACAGCTCACCACCACCCGAGGCCTGACGCAGACCCCGCAGCCAAGCCTCCTCATCCAAGTGTCACAGCGAAATGTGTTACTGAGACATGAGGAACGAGAGCGGTCCAGAGCTCAGGATGGCTGGAGAGAACAGACGGTTGTTATGGCGATGAAACCATGGCTGCGAGCCTCACTGAAGGGCTCCCTGACATCATGGGCACGGGCGGCCGCCGCAGGCCCCGCTAATCCCTGTGCGGCAGCGCCAGCCCTGGGTCCGGAAGCACGGGCGGCGGCCGGCATGGCGGAGGGGCCGTCTGGACGCCAGGGTGATGACCCTGCGACCGCTCCACGTGTCCAGCCTGAAGCTGGCGTCTGGCAGACAGAGTCCTGCTCTTTACACCTTCTCATCATCCACAGACTTGCACAGACCTGGCTCCGCCACCTCCCTGCCCCCGCTCTGGGCTCCGGCTCCTCTTCCCGGCCTGGGACCAGCTCCGGAGGCCGAGGGTGGCGTTCCTTCTAAGGACGTGTCTCTGACTGTTTCTACTTACACGTGATGAGAGCCACTCTGCTGTCCTTCAGTCGAGGGCCAGGCCCACATGGTCCCCTTTCCTCCTGTTTCTGGTGCAGGGAGTTCTAGCCCCTCAGTTCCTCACGGCTCCTCCTCTCGGCCAGGCTGGGGTGGGGCCGTGAGCGCAAGGCCCCAGGCGCACACGGCCCCATCACGGGGCCCAGGCCAGGCGGAGGGAAAGGCTGGGCTCTCCCACCTGCAGGGAGCCATGTGAAACCGTAAACACAGCCCGGGGAGTTTCCCACCACCCCACAGCATTCTCACCCATTATTACGGAGCCTTCTCATAAGTAAAAACTGAACCCTGGAGTTGATAAATCATTATAACGGTGCGATGTTACCTTTATTCACAGAATCTCTGGATTCCTTAAACATTGAGATCCTTACAATTACAGCCATATCTTACTTGTCATTGCGAAATGTCAGGTTATTACTTCAAAGGTAACCTCATTTTACAGAATCGGATGGAGATGACGGGGTGTGGAATACATAATCAGCTAAGGCAGAGCCGCCGCCATGGGCGACTGGGGCTGTTGCCATAGTAATGAGCGACTCCGACTGGCAGGGAGTGAACTTCAGCCTCTGACTCCAAAGCGCTATATCTCACCCGCGGGCCGTAAACACCGGAATCCCGGGAGACCCCGCCGCGCCATCGCCCCTCCCTTCCTTTGGTGGGCGCCGGTGGGGCCGAGCCACGCCAACCACGCGGACGTGTGCACCCGGCCCACGTGCGGGAGGATGTGCTCGCCACTAGGACCACGCCCAGGGTGTCGTTCACACACC
This sequence comes from Physeter macrocephalus, assembly GCF_002837175.3. NCBI lineage: Eukaryota > Metazoa > Chordata > Mammalia > Artiodactyla > Physeteridae > Physeter > Physeter macrocephalus. Next base: position 84,404,515 of record NC_041233.1, read on the forward strand.
GCTCTGCAGGACGGCCACGCTGACCCATTCAAGGGTCCTGGCAGCCCAAGCGACTCCCTCGAGCTCCAGCCCCTGTGAAGTGTGGCATCTGCCCTGAGGACCCCAGTGCCCCCTGCCAGTCCCACTTCCTGTGTCACTGTTGAGCTGCCTCCTGAGGATGCAAGGGGGAGGGGCTCGGACTTGGGGGAACGGGCGCCGGCGGGGGCAGGGCTGGGGCTGGTTGGCTCACTCGCTCTCTCCCCCCAGGTGGGTATCGTGCTGCACTACTCTACACTCTCCACCATGCTGTGGATCGGAGTGGCTGCCAGGAACATCTACAAGCAGGTGACCAAGAAGGCCCCGCTGTGCCCGGGGGCAGACCAGCCACCGCACCCCAAGCAGCCCCTGCTCAGGTACTGAGTGCGCCTGGCCGCCCCCGCACCAGGCTCCAAGAGACCCCGGCCCTGGACCTCCCTCTGGGGGTCTTGGCCGCAAGGGAACTTGGGGCCTGAGGATGATCCGATGGCACAGGTGGCCAGGGGCAGGGTGGGGCCCTGGTGCTGGGGTGACTGCCCTCTGGTGCTGCTGAGTTACCGCGGGGAGAACCCCAGCACCCATGTAGGGTGGGCGTGGGGAGAGATGGCTCGGTGGTGGGCCAGTGCCCTGGTCTTGGCTTTGGTTTATTCACGGGCCTCAGAGAGCTAAGAGGGGAACCTGACCTCAAGGTGACCGCGTGGTTTGGGCACGGATTTGGAGGCCCCTGCACCAGCCAGTTGTCCCTGTTTCTTCCTTGGGCCGGGAGGGTTCGAGGTGGACATGGTTGGAATAGGCCTGGGGCCGATGGGAGCCCCAGACCCCCTTCCAGCATCTGAGCCAGGGAGACGCTGGGGCACCAGCCTGCCAGGGCCGTGGCCCGAGTGCATCTCACTTCACACCGAGGAGCGATCTCGGCTCCTTTAGACGAGGACGTACCTGCCCCCATCACTGGGCAGAGCCATCCATGGCAATCAGCGTTCTGCTGGGCTCTGCCCTTCAATTTTCTGAGCCAATGCCGAACCCAAATCGGCCGTTGGCAAGAGCCAGGCTCAGATCGGCCTACGTGGCCCCGAGCCTGGGCACGAGCTGCCCCAAGCCATGCGGCGGCCACCGTCTCCAGGACGTCACCTGAGCTCGGAGAGCGTAAGCCTTGGCCGCCCACTGAGCTTCCCCAGGGTGTCCGCTGGTGGTGGTGTGCAGCTCGGCCCGAGGCCGCCCCGGACACTGGGGCGGGCCGGGGCGGAGCGGGACCCTTGGCGTTTGGGAGCCTTTTGCCTGGGATTCCTGAGACGATCCCAGCCAGGTGGTCTCTGGGAAAGGCAGCTGCTGCCGCTGTGAGGTTGTGGCCCATGCGGGGGGCACCAGGGACAGCCGGCCCCTCGGACCGAGCTCCGTCTGGCTTTGCATTTGGAGGGCCGTGGGCCGGCGCTCCGTAAGCCCACAGCCCGGCAGAGCGCCCATTCTGAGGCAGATGAAAAAGCGCCCTGTGTTATTTAAGTGGACAGTGACCCCCCCAACACCACCCCGGCCCCGGCCCCAGGCTTCCGACACTGTTCGATTTTCAGGTGGAGCAGACCTGTTGCCACGTGGCAACCAGGGGCGGTGGCGCTTTCGCAGTGACTTGGGCCAGGGAAGCGGGATTCCATCATCTCGTCTCCTGCCAGGGAGGCCCCAGGTCCCCTGGGTTTAAAAATCACTCTCAAAATGCGTTTGCGGGTCTGAAATTGATTGAAGCACTGCCTGGTTGCTTGAAGACTGGGGTGGAGCTGTGGAGCACGCTGTTTCTCTCTGACAGCTTCAAAATGCACGTGACCCGGCTGGGCGCCCAGCACCGCGGGGCTCCGTGACCTGGGGCTCGGGGTGGGGACTGCCCCAGCCGCGCTGTCACACCCGCAGGTCACTCGGGGAGGCTGGCCGCTCCTCTGCTGCTGCCCGGAGGCCACTGCCTGCCCCCACCCCGGCGTCCACCTCCTTTAGTACAAAGGGCCTTGACACTGGGGCGTCCACGTAGCGCTGCGACCCCAGTAGCTCCCTCGGTTACCGGCCTGCCCGTCGCCACCCCGTCCCGGCACGCACACTCGCCACGGGTGCCGACGTCGGAGGGCGGGGGCGTCTGCTTCCGGCTCCCCCCGTCACCACCACAGTCTGCTCTCTCGGGCCCAGCCTCGCCGGGGGCTGGCGGCTAACGTGATGGGCCTGGGCCTCCTCCAGAGAGACCAGAGGCTGATCGTGGGGACCCCAAAGGCTGGCGGGGACCGTCAGGGACCAGAGACTTTCATCCCAGGCCCCCGGGGCTCACATTCTGCCCTCCACACTCCAGGCCCTGCGGCCTCCGCCCTCAGCCTCCTCAACCGGAAGCAGACTCATCAGTGGGGATCTTCCCACCGGCCCCGCAACAGGCGTCCTTCTACTGCATCCTTGACCCCCACTCCCAAGACTGGAAAGTCGCCTGGGCTTTACCAACAGCAACAGGAAGTTAGCTCCTGGGACTTCCTGGGAGGGAAGCGCCCCAAAAGGCCACGTGCTGCCAGAGCATGGTGCGTAAGCTGTCAGAACAGAGCACACCATGTCTTGCTGGACCCTCGGGGAGGGCTGGGCGGCACGGGCCGTGGCCAGAGCCCCTGTGTCCTCCCAGCCCAGCTCTGCAGTTTTCCACTGAGAAATAAAAAGAAAACAGTTGTGAAATCCCACACAAATATTAAAATAGTTTTCTCCATTTCTGCAAAAACGGCCATTGGACTTTGGATAGAGATTGCATTGAATCTGGAGAGCGTGTCAAGATGTGTTACCACTTTAACATTATTAGCAGTATCCAATCTGTAAACGCAGGCTGTCTTTCCATTCTTCTTTAATTCCTCCCGGGAATGTTTTACAGTTTTCAGTGCACATATCTTGTGCTCCGTGGTTAAATTTTTTCCTAAGTATTTTTTTATGCTATTGTAAATGGGATTGTTTCCTTAGCTTTATATTCAGGCTGTTCATTGCGTATGTATAGAAATACAACTGATTCCTTGTGTTGATCTTGTGTCCTCCAACTTGGCTGAAATTGCCTACTAGTTCCAGCAACTTTCCGTGGATCCTTTGGGATCTTATATACCTCATGTCATCTGCATGTAGGGAGTATTACTTCTTTGTTTCCAATTGGAATGCTTTTCTTTCTTTTCTTGCCTAATCGCTCTGGCTAGGACTTCCAGGACTGTGTTAGTCCTCTCTCTTTTTCTCTTAGTCTAGCTAATAGTTAGCCAATTTTGTCAATCTTTTTGAAGAACCAACTTTGATTTCATCAATTTTCTCTATTTTTTAATTTTTCTTTTTTGAAATAGGCGACATTTATTGAGCACATACTCTGTCACGCTCTGCGCTAAAGGGCGGGCATGTGTTTTATGATTATTCACAGTTTGTTTAGAACAGAAAATGTGTCTGACGTAAAGTAAGTTTAATAATACCTCAAAGTTTACGAAGTACTTTCGCACACATTAGAGGGAACATGACTATTTCTATTTTACAAAATAAGGAAACTGAGGCATAAAGAGATTCGAGGGTTGTCCCAGTTCACACATCAGCAGCTAATTAGTGATCGCCTCTATTGTATTTATCTCTGCTCTAGTGTCTATTATTCCCTTCCTTCTGCTGATTTGAATTCAGTTTGCTCTCCTTTGTCCCAGTTCCTTACAGTATAAAGTCAGATTCCCGATTGGAGATCTTTCTGTTTTGACTCTAGAACTTATGGCTATGAATTTCCCTCTGGGCAATGCTTTTGCTGATCCCAGAGGTTGTGGTGTGTTGTGGGGTTTATTCATTCATCTCAAGGTCTTTTCTGATTGTCCTTGTGATTTTCTCTTCTACCCACTGGTTATCTATGAATGTGTTGTTTATTTTCCACAGATCATTCAGTTTTCAGGGGGTGGGGTGAATCTCTCTAGAATCGTGCTGAAAGTCTTAGAGACAGCTGAGTGAGGGAATTCCAGATTGACTGAAGGGCCACGTGGCTGAGGGGAGAGATCTTGACTCCAATGATGGGAAACATACTATTTCGTTCCTCCCAGTGTTTGGAAAGCTCTGAGGTCAGGGTCAGGAGCCGGGGAGGGCCTGGGGTGGAGGCGGGTTACTTTGCAGGTTCTGCTGTGGGGCTGCACGGCCAGGTTAGCTTTCTGCTTTCTCTAATGAGGAACGGAATGGGCGTGGAGTGTGGGCTCTAGGGGAGCACCTCGATTCAGGCCCCGGGCCAGGCCCAAGGGTCACTGAGCAGAGTCAAGGCCTTTACGGGTCTCTCATGGCTGTGAGCTGAGTGTGAATTGGGTCCCTGGCCCGTCAGTCCTGCCTCAGGGCTTCCTGCTGGGGTATCACCACCTGGAACAAAAAGGTGTACATTTAGACAAGGAGGTGCTACCCCTCAGCTTTGGGGGTGGGAGTCTGGGGATGGGACAGACTCAGAGCCTCAGCTGGGCCCAGGGTGTCAGGACCAGGACCTTCTGGTTTTCTTGGGTGGGGGCGGGGTAGGCCTTGGGGAACCAGCACATGGGCAGTGCAGGAAGCATTGTGAAGGGCTAGGGGGAGGGCGGAGGTGGGAAAGAACAGCAGGAGGTGAGAGAGGACCATGCCCCACGGGGGAACTGCCCAGTGAGGGGGCAGGACTGGACCATGGACCCGGCCAGGAGCCCGGTCCAGCTCCCAAGGGCCCACCCAGCCCAGCCTCCACCACCAGGCCCCCCGATCCAGGACACAGCGCCGCCCACCCACGACAGGGTCCCCTCACACCAAGATGCTCAGAGGGACTCAAGGCAGAGCTCCCCACTCCAGCCACCGCCGCCCAGTGTCCATGCAGCCCTGGTCCAGCCTTCAGTCCCCAAGGTGCCAATGCTGTTTCTCAGAGGCCCCAACACAACTAATAGTGTGTCCACGAGGGACACAAAACCACACCCACGCTCCTGTGTGTCCACGTGGACCCGAGCCCACGCCCAGCACCCTGGTGTGTCCACGTGGACCCGAGCCCACGCCCAGCACCCTGGTGTGTCCACGTGGACCCGAGCGCTTGCCCAGTCCCCTGGTGTGTCCACGTGGACCCGAGCGCATGCCCAGCACCCTGGTGTGTCCACGTGGACCCGAGCGCATGCCCAGCACCCTGGTGTGTCCACGTGGACCCGAGCCCACGCCCAGCACCACCACACACAGCAGGCGGCTCAGTAAGGCACTAGCACCGTCACCCCCACGCCAGTGTCAGGAAGCTGGGCGCTGCTCCACGTTGTTCTCGTCCCCTCCCCACGTCAGGAGGAGCCCCGTCTTCCCAGCCTCCCCTCCTCTGTCACTCCTCTGTCACCCCTCTGTCATGCCAGGCACACAAGGCACAGCCAAGGTGCTCGACACAGAGGTGCGGACCGTGCTGGGGCCCGGGGTGCGGTTGAGGGGCTCTGGCACCGGGGAATTTCACTGGGTGGCCTGAAAGCAAACCAAGCAGCAGGAACAAGCAGAAGACCAAGTCCAGGGCTGGGTCTGCCACGCGGGTTTAGCCGGTTGGGGTGTGACTTGCAGTGTGGGGCCGAGAAGGTGCTGAAGCCCCAAGCAAGAACCCAAGTGGAGGATTCTTCACACGGGAGCATCCTCTAGGAACAGAACGCACACAGCGTTTCTGCCCAGGGAAGCCGCTGCGGGCACATTCGGATCTGCCCAGGGAAGCCGCTGCGGGCACATTCGGATCTGCCCTGGGGACCGGCTGCACAGGTGCCCCTGCAGCCCGACCGCCACAGCTGGTGACCTCCAGACCCTGGAGGAAGCAGGCGCCCCCAGACCTGCCACTGGCACAAGTGTGCGGGCCGACCTGGCACATGGAACACCCTCATCAGTCAGTGACATGGGGAACCGCCGAGACCCAGGTCCCCAGCCGCCAGCCTCGAGGAGCAGAGCCAGCCTGCTGGTCAGCACTTCCGAGGGTCGGGGGGAGGAGAGGGAGAAAGCTGGGGAGGGAGAGCCTGGCCGAGAGACACAAACGAGAAAACGAGGCAGGTGTCCACGCTGAGGGACCAGGAGCCGTGGCTCGGCCACTGCTGAAAGGCCGCCGCCACGAGGAGGGCTCGGCACCCAAACTCCACGACTGTTTGTCTCTTTAGCCTCGTTCGGGCCCTTCTCTGTCCACGTCTCTACTTCCCCTGCCCGTGTCATCCCCACGGAAGGTGCCGCGTGTAACCTGGTGATCGTGAGTCTCCGAGCCCAGCCGCTCGCGGGCCGTTCAGCCAGCGCCGGGGGAGCCGCTAGAACAGCTGTGCAGGGCACCGTCCGCAGCCTCTGTGGATGGGCTGGGCTGGCCAAGGCCCCTCCGCCAGGGTCTCTGGGTGGACAGACCTCTCCACCTCTCCCGCTCCCTTAGTCTCAATCCATTCGGGTGACGAAAACAAAACTCCGCAGGCCGGCGGCTTCAACAACAGACACTTGTCTCCCACGGTCTGGAGGCCGACCGTCCAGGACAAAGGCACCAGCAGCTTCGGTTTCTGGTGAGGACCAGCTTCCTGTTTCCTAGATGTGCGTCTTCTCGCTGCGACCTGACGGGGCAGAAGGGGCTGGGAGCTCCCTGGGGTCTCTTATGAGGCGCTAATCCCATTCGTGAGGGCTCCACTCGCATGACCAAGGCCCCTCCTAATACCACCACCTTGGGTTTAGGATGTCAACATGGGAACGGGGGACATTCAGTCCACAGCAGTCGGCCAAAGGGAGTCTACCTTAGAATCAAACGGAGCTTCTTGCTGTGATTTTACCGATGCTCAGGGGCTAATTCCCAATTTAGCGGCATGGAATTACATCCTAATTTTGCAATCTGTTCTGCCCTTTCTGATAAAGTGCACCTAGGTAGTTTCCTATTACTTAAGGTCAGTTGGTGGTTTTCTTATGTGGAAACTGCAGTTGGCGCTGGTGCCGAGGTGCCTACACCCTGGATGGCAGGCGCCTGCAGAGCTGAGGCCCCTGGTGCGTCCATTAGCCCCCGTGCAGTCGGCCCCGACCCTGGACGGCCCTGCCTGGTGGAGGGATAGTTCCCTGGGGCTCTCTCTGCCAGGAACGCCTTCTCGCAGCAGTGATTAAAGACGGCCAGGGGCTTGGGACGTGCTCGGCAAGCGCTGGGCCAGGCGGAACCACACAACACCCCGGCACGGCCACGGGGGCAGAGGGCTCCAGGGCCGTCGGTGAACCGAGCAGGGCCCCCCAAGCCTGACCCCTGGGGACCCGTGAGGCCACACCTGGGATCACGTCCTGGCCCACAGACCTGGCCCAGGAACACAGGGCTCATTCTAGGTGAAAGCAACCACACGGCCCCACGTGCTGGCACCTGTCACTGAGAGAATCATGGAAGTTGGGGTGCGGCTTCATGCTGGTCATCGTAAAGCGCCCCGGCTACATGCTAAACGCAGGGCACACTCTGAACAGGAGGTGGTCTTGGAGCATCTGCATGGCATAGTCAGGGCTCGGACAGGCGTCCCTCACTGTGTGGCCCTGAGGCCTTCATCCACCAGCTTTTCTCCAGGCCTCAAATCCTCAAGGGTTATCACCTTCCTCTGTCCACCCCGGTCAGTGCAAGCTGGACGTGAGGGTCTGCATCTCAGAGGCACATCGGTGGCTCTAAAAGCCACATACCTGGGTGATGGATGTGGACGGCTCTCTCACCTGAGCGGAAATCATCAGCCTGATGTCTCGCGTTTCAGAAGTCCTGAGCGACACAAGCAACGCTAACTGCACCAGGAGGACGCCTAGCTGACGGACGCCTAGCTGACGGACGCCTGTCTGATGGACACCGGGCCTGAAGGGCGGCGCCTGGGCAGGTTCACAGGTCATCCTCCTTGAAGCTCCCCACACCCCGACTGCATCTCCCTGGCTCAAGGACACAGGGAGGCCTGGCAGCAGTGACCCCCGTGAGAGTCGTTCACATCTGCTCTTCGTGTCAGCGCATCTCGTCCACAGAGACCCAGGCTCCACGAGGGCGCGGACCAGCCAGGGTCTGTCGGCTGACGGCAGTTCCTCGGGCTGTCCTGGGGGAGGGCGCCTTGAGCACGTATGGCCCCGGACAGTGGACTGACTGTCCAGCGGGGTGAGGGGGACTCATGGCCCCCACTCCGCGGTCAGGACCCTCATCACAGCCTGATGCGCCTTCTCCTCCCAGGTCCTTTCTGGGGGCTCCTTCACCCACTGGTCCCTTCTGGTGGCCAAGCCGCAGAGGGAGAAACTGGCCTCTGCTGGTCTCCATCCTCTCTTGTGGCCTTTTGGACTCTCGGGGAAGCGTTGCTCCCCCTTGACCTGGAAAGAGGGTCCTCCGCTCAGCTCAGCTGACACAGGAAAGGCACTGGGGAGGCCGTGGGGATTTCAAAGTCAGGCTTCCCTGCGGCCCTGGAGGCTTGCGGATTACTAGCCTAAAAGCGGAAAGAGGGGACTCTTAAACAAAAGCCCATTTAAAATACTGAAGCTCAAGTGGATGGGACCTGCGCTGCTGGAGCCAGAAACTCCAGTGGCCTGAGCTCACTGTGTGCCCGTCACTGACACCGCACCCTCGGGGCAGCTGGGCCTGCCCGGAGCTGGGGACAGGCACACGCAGGGGCTCCTCACCCAGCCCCACAGCTGCCTGCCCAGGACCCGAGTGGCTTCAGCAGGGACAGCGCCCTCCATCTGGGCCCTGTGCCAGCTGTCCAGCGTTCTCTGTCCCGGGAGCTGGTTTATTCTGACTGGACGCGGGCTCCAGCCAGGCGAGTGTGCAGGGCAGGGCCCAGGCCCAGCTCAGAGGACAGGACGGGGAACGGTCAGGTGCCCGGGCAGGCGGGTGGCGGGGTCAGAGCTGCCGGAGCCCACACTCTCCGGGCTCTGTGGCACCCCAGGCTCAGGGAGAGGGCTGCTCCTTTCTCTTTCTTTGCCTTTTTTTTAAACTTTTTTTTTTTGAGAAATAGAACATTTACACCCCAAATAAGTCTAAAATATCAGCACAGGTTTATGAAATTTTCGTGTGCCCTTCAGGGGAAGAAACAGGAGCCTTCCCTGCGGAAAGCTCGGCCGTGCCCACACCCAGCCCCCTCCCTGTCCTGATTCATGACTTTTATTGCCTTTTTTAATAGTTTTACCACCCAAGTATGCACCCCTAAACGCCAGTTTTGTCTGCACTGACTTTGAGCCGTATCCACATGGCATCGCTCATTTCGTATTTTTATCTGGTTTCTTTCACTGCACAGTGTGTTTTTCAGACCCGTCTCTGTGACTGTGTCACCATCTGGTCGTGTGACGTGGACAAATGACCAGCTCTCCTATAGTTACGCTGCTCCTGGTGGCGCCGGAGGCGGGTGTGACCCCACCAAACCCCTCAGCCCTTGCCCCTTTCCCTGGGGGGGACCTCTTGGGGGTCCCATCTGCCATCCCCTGCTGAGCACCCAGCCTCCTCCCATCCTCCCTCTGGGCCGTGCGTCCGTCCATCCGTCTGTCCTTTGCCGTAGGACGGCGCACATCCCCTGCATCACCTGGGGCTCCTGGTGTTACAAACGGCTGTCCCGACTCCTACCGGCTGGAAGGCACCTTCTAAAGCAGGAGTCTGGGGCACGAGTGCTGCGTCCGGTTAACAAACCCGTCCTTCCCTCCAGATGCCTCGTACACTCAGCTCTGTGATTCCACTGCCACTTACACTCCTGACTTCCGCCTGGGACGGGAATTTCTGGGTGGTGTAAGCTGGGGGACCAGGTCAGTTTCCTGCTCCTGTTGGAAAACATCACCACAAATTCAGGGGCTTAAAACTACACAGATTTATCATCACACAGTCCTGGGGTCAGACGTCTGAACCAGCCCCCCTGGGCTAAATCCACGTGTGGACAGGGCTGGCGCTCCCGGACGCTCCAGGGTCGAATCCGTTTTCGTGCTTTTGCCCGCTTCTAGTGGCGGCTGCACCCTCGGCTCGCGGCCCCTCCAGCACTGGGGTCACGACCTCACGGAGAGGCTGCGGCTGGACTGGAGTCGGCTGGTTGGGGTGGGGAGTGGAGGCTGCTGCAGGGAGGTCCATGCGGGGGCGGGGGAGCCGGGTCAGGCAGGGGGCGGAGGCTCCCCCCGCGGAGCGCCCAGCGGCCGCAGCGAGAACAGTCGCCTGGCCGAGGGGCCGGCGGCGGCCTCCCGCGCCCCCTGCTGACCGAGCCTGCACGGCGCCCCGCGACCTGAGCTCGGCACGGCCCCCGGCAGGTGTGGACTTGGAGCCGGAACAGCCCGGGCAGAGGCCGGGCGAAGCTCCCTGCAGAGGAAGAGGCGCCCGGGGGCTGAAGGGGGCGTGGCCAGAGGCAGCAGAGAGGCCGTGAGCGCTCAGCCTGCAGGACTCCAGGGCCAGGGCACAGTCTGGCTCGGGCTGCAGCCTCGCCGTGCGGGGGAGGGCGGTGTCAGCCGCGTGGGCCCCGGACTGTCCACCGCGGGTGGGGCAGAGCCAACCTACTGGCTCCAGGGCTCCGGCTGCCTCTCGGCCTCCAGGGAAGAGAAAGGCAGCGGCAGCGCTGAATCGCCCCGGGCTGAGACCCACGGCGGGGTCTCTGGGCAAGCTGTCCCTCGGCTGGCTGTGGCTTAGCCATGTCGCCCGTTTCTCCATCCCCCCAGACACCAGAGAAGAGACCACCCTGGGCCCCCCGCTGCAGGGCTTCTCGGGGGCTCCCTGAGCCATGGAGCCGCGGGGGGCGGCGCAGGCTTGAGCAGGGGTCCCTTCCATGCGTGTCACATCCCGTGGGGCCGCCTGCCGACGCGTCTCACCGTGTGCTAAAGGTGTCTCCTGATCAAACCCCGGGTTTCTCTCCGAGCAGCCCCGTCGGCTGTGGGAGCAGAGCGGCTGCAACACGGGGGCGTGGAGGCCCGCAGGCCAGACCCCTTTGCTGCGTGGCCGGCGCAGGACCCTCGGGCCGGGTCCCCAAGCACTCGCTCCCCTGCGAAGATTTCCCCAACGCACTGAGGCAGCCGGGCCACCGTCCCTGCAGTTTTATCTGGCCCGGCCGCTGGCCCGCCTCGCGCTGCGCTGGAATCCCGGAGGCTGGCTCACGGCGCCCGCGGGGTCTGCAGACGCCCCTCCACGGGGGCGGGGGCACCCCAGCCTCTGGCGCTCAGGCTGCCGCTCACCCAGGCCTCGGGCCACACGCCTGTGACGGCGCCCTGCGGATCGGCCCGTTTCCGGGCGCGGCGCTTCTCTTTTCGTTCTGCTCTGGGCTGGCCGCGTAGGCCGCGCGCTCACACCCGGAGCCCCAGGGAAGGCGCTCAGAGCTCAGGCCCCGAGGTGCTCGGAGCAGTGCGGGGCCCGCCCCCCCCCACCCCGTGCCTGCTGTCACCTACAGACAGTGAACATCGTACGAGAACACAGACTGGGCACCACTCCTCAGAGGAACGTGCTGCGCTGGCAGCAGCTTGAGGGGAACGGGGTGGGCGAGGCCCCTGCCTTCATGGAGAACATGCAGGTGACCCGGTGTGCAGGGAACAAAGCGGATGGTGCCGCAGGCGCAGAGGAGGTGAGCCTGGAGCCGCAGGACGGACGGAGCGGCGGGAGGGCCCGGGGTCCCGGCAGAGAGACAGAAAGGGGAGGCCCAGGCAGGAGTGCGCCTGGAGGGGCTGCAGGCAGCGATGGGGCTCTGGCCCATGGAGGTGCTTGGAGGGGCCCAGTCACCTGTCACTGGTTGTCATCAGGCTGAAAGTGCTGCCTACACAGGCCCCGCCTCCCAGAAAGAGCTCTGACAGTTTCTCTTCAAGTGGGGAACCCCCAGCCTCACCCCAGGAAGGGAGGCCCCGGTGGAGGGGCCGTGCTCAGCTCTTCTCTCCATGGGGAGACCCCTAGCCAGCCTGGATGGGACAGAGCCAAGTGTCCCTGTTCACTGTCAGGCTTCCCTCCAGGACCACACGGTCCTGATGCTGGGGCTTCGCAGTCTATCCTGCGGCCCGTCTTTTTTTCAGGATGGCCTTCGATAGTCCAGACCCTTTACATTTCCATATAAATTTCAGAATGAATTATCCACTTAAAAAAAAAGAATCTGCTGGGATTCCGGTTTGATGTCATTGTAAACAGCATTTTTATTTTCCAGTGGTTTCCTGCTCACGTACAAAGTATAACTGATTTTTTGTGTGATAAGCTCGTAACCGTCTAAATTCTCTCGTTAGTCCCAGCAGTTGTTTTGGGGACGCCACAGCATTTTTCAGGTAACGAGTCAGGTCACCTGCAAACAGAAACGTACTTACTTCATTCTCACTGGTGCCTTTACTTCTTTGCTGCCTCATCAGGGTGCCGGGGTGTCCAGGACGGGGTTCGCAGGGACTGGGGGGAGGGGCACCTTGTCCGTTCCTGATCTTGGGGAACCTCTACCATCTCACCGTCAAGGATGACACTGGCCACCAGTCTTCATAGACGCCTCCCAGCAGGTTGAGGAGATTCATCGATTCCTAGTTTGCTGAGATTTTTTAATGATGAATGCGTCTTAAATTTTCTCAAATGTTTTTGCTACACCTATTAGACAGTCACGTGGCTACCTGCGTTTATATGATGAACTGCATTGATCGATGTTTATGAATAACAGGCTAATTCGCATTTCTGTGATCATTCTTACTTGGTCGTGATGCTTTGTCCTTTTCACAAAGTCCTAGATTTCATATGCTGACACACTGTTGGAGATGTTTGTGTCTGTGTTCGTGAGGGTTGCTGTGTGTAATCAACTCTTTTTTAAATGTCTCCACGTGGGCTGGGTATCAGCTCATGCTGGCCTCATAAATTGAGGCAGGAGGTGTTCCCTCCTCCTCTATTTTCCGGAAGAGGCCGTATCAGATTGGTGTTCTCTCTTCCTCAGATGTGTGTTCTGATTCACTGGGGACACTCGCAGAGCCTGGAGTTTCTCTGTGAGATGTTTGTGGATATTGAAGTCAGTGTTTTCCCTAGAAAGAGAGTATCCAGATTTTCTAATGCTTCTCGTTTCTGTTTTGGTAACTTGTATTTTTCTCAAGGAACTTATCCATTTCATCTAAGTTGCTAAATAGTTAGCGTACAGTTGTTTATAGTATATTCATTTTTTCAGTGTCTGTGGGGGGACAATGCTGACCCCTCTTTCCTGATGCTGGCAATTTGTGCTCTCTCTCTTTACCCCTGATCAGTCCAGCTACGAGTGTATCGTTTTGTTGACTTTTTTTTTCAGGAAATCAATTTTGGCATGATAATTTTCACTATTTTTTGTTTTCTTTTTTCATTTATTTCTGTCCCTGTTTTTGTCATCTTCTTCCTCCTGGTTACTTTGAGTCTACTTTGCTCTTTTGTTTTTCTGCCCCGTTGAGGTGGAATCTTCAGTTACTGAACTTTAGACCTTTCTTTTTTTCCTCATAGACGTACTCATGGCTATGAGTGTCCCTCTAAGCCCTGCATCCCAGAAATATTATACTGTATTTTTTCTCATTCTGATTAAAATATTTTCTAATTCCCTTATGATTTATTCTTTGTCCCATGAATTATTTAGAAGTATGTCATTTCATTTTTCAGATATTTGTGGTTTTCCGAGTTAGTTTATTGCTATTAGTTTCTAATTTAATCTCACTTTGATCAGAGAATATACTCTGTATGATTTCGATACTTTTACACTTATCAACACTTGTTTTATGGAGCATCACATCATCTGCGATGGTAAATAGTGTGCACTTGAAAATAATGAGTACTATGCAACTATTGGGTGTGATGTTCTAGAAGGAGCAATCAAGGAAAGGACTAGTGTTATTGTTCAGATCTTCAAACATCAGCTCTGATTTTGGAATGGTTTATTTCTCCCTTTAACTTTGCCCATTTTTGCTTCACATATTTTGAATCTTCCCTTTGGCTCCCACACATTTACAGTTTAATGTCTTCCTGTGAACTAACACTGATATCATTATGAAATGCTCCTCTTTCCCTTTTCTCTTAAAAGTTTATTTTGTCTGGTATTAATGCAGTCACTCTGGCCTTCTTGGATTCAGTTAGTGTGGATAGCTTTTTCCATCCATTAATTTTCAACCTCTCTGTGTCTTTTTACTTAAAATGTTTCCTCCTGTTGTAGACAGTATATAACTGGGTCTTGCTTTTTTGCCGTTGTTAATCTATTCTGATTATCTCTGGCTTTGACTTAGAATGTTTATTCCATTAAAATTTAATGGGAGTTTTGATTTGGTCTCCATTTCATTATCTGTTTTCTGTTTTTGCTTCATTTTTCTCTTTTTTTTTCTGTCCTCCCTTTTTTATTTTCTTCTTTGGTCATTTTAATATTTTGTAACATTTCATTTTAATTTATCTATTAACTTTTTGCCTATTAGCTGCTCATGGTTGCTTTAGGGATTAAAATCCACAGCCTTTCCACAGTCTTTTTTGTTTGAAACTTACACTATTTCATGTAAAATACATTAGAAACTTTGCAACTGCATGGGACCATCTCTCCTCCCACCCTCTTTATGCTACAGACACTATAGATAGTGCCCCTACCTATACTGCAAACTCCTCAAGGCAGTGTTAAAATTCTTTCTTTAAACACCAATATATGTTTTAAAGAAATTAAGAGGAAACGAGCTCTTTTATACTTACCCGGATGTTCAGTATTTCTGATGACCTTCGTTCCTCCAAGTTTCTGTCTGGTACAGCATCCTGTCATCTGGAAGGATTTTATTCGGCATTTCTTGAAGTGCAGTTCAGTTGACAATGAATGCTCCCGGTTTTATTTCTGTTAGAATGTGTCTTTCTTTCTCCTTCATTCTGGAGGACGTGCCCTCTGGATACAGAATTCCGGGAGGCACAGAGTCCCCACCCGTCAGCGGGTGTGACCCTGTGCGGGGTCATCCACTTCCACCCGTGGACCTGGACTCCGTGTCACTCCCCTCGCTGGGGACCTGGTGCCCTCCCATTGATTGGGGCATTTGTGGCATCCTGTGAATGACACCCTCTTCTGGGGGATCGTCCCCGAGCTGGCCCCTTGCTCTCTCCACCGGAGGCACCACCCATCGCCGTGTGTGACAACCAGCACGCTCCACGGCCAGGTGCCCGTGGCACGGGTGCTCGGCAGTCCCCGGCCCTCGCGCTCCCCAGGATCCCGCTCCAACGCCCCTGGATGGAGCTGTTGGCTGCGGCCCCACAGATGGGACAGTCAGCTCACGGGGGGCAGGCAACTCCCTCCCAGGTGAATCCCTGTCCTCCCAGGGAGGGGTCAGACGCCAGAACTTGCCCCACGCAGCTGAGAAACCACGCTGCCGGCGGCACACACAGGCACAAGGGGCGGACCCTGTGAGCTTCTCACCCTGAGGGTATCAGGCCAACTGACCTGAGCACGCACGGCTAGTCACTGACGCCAGCCACCCAGGCGCTACCTGGCTCGGGCTGAGAGGCCCCAGCGCCGCTGAGATGAGCAGCTCCGCCTGAAGGGGGCCAGGCGGCTGACTACAGTGTCCACCACAGCCCCGTGCTGTCCGCCGTGGCGCGTGCAGCCCCCTCCACCCTGTCCACTGTGGGGGCTTCACCCCTCCACTCTGGGGCTTCACGTTGTCCCCGTTTTTTCTGCCGCGTGAACCGGGACACCACATGTCCCCGGACGCACGTGCTGGGCCCAGCCAGGGTCACCTCTGCACAGGTGTAGCAGTGGGGGGAGGACACATGGAGGAGACGTGGGGCGACCCAGGGGGTGGGGAATGTGGGGGAACACCGGGGGCAGTGCAGGGGGTGGGGAATGTGGGGTGCAGGGCTCTTGGGGGAGGGGGCGCGGGGGAGGCCAGGTCGGGTGGGGCGCTGGCAGCGGCTCCGCCACCAGGGTGGACAGCTGCTCGGCCGGGACGCCCGGGCCTCGCCTCCCCCTCTCTGCCCCGAGGAAGGCGAAAGGGGGGCTGCCCTGGGGCTGCAGGGGGGACTTGGAGCGCAGTGAGCGGCCCCTTCCCGCAGGTTCTACCTCATCAGCGGAGGGGCCCCTTTCATCATCTGCGGCATCACGGCCGCCACGAACATCCGGAACTACGGGATGGAGGACGAGGACTCTGCGTAGTGAGTACCGGGCACGGCGCGCGGTGGGGGGCGGCGTGGCCCCGCCCAGGAGCGCCGTCCTCCCCGCACGCGGGCTTCCCCGCCTCCCGTCCCCCCGGCACCGTGGGCTGGAAGGGGGGCGTGGAGGGGGTGCCCGCGGCAACAGGGCCGCCCCGCCCAGGACAGCAGAGTGTGGACCCGGCTGTGCGTCGGAGCCGAGACAGACCCCGCTCCGTCGGCGCCCTGCCCACCGGCCCCCCTCGCTCTCGGCGCCCCCGCGGCCGGCGCCCCCGGCCTCGCTGGCCCTGCCCAGGCCGCTCCCGCCATGAGGCCACCGGTCAGCTGCACCTGGCAGTGGCTTCTGTGGGCTTCTCAGGCTCCGGGGCTGCAGGGCCCCCGCTGGGCTCTCCCCGAAGCCGCCCCCCTGCCCTTCACCGTAGAGCCCCCTGGGGAGGCCGGTGTGGCCCCCTCGCTCACAGGAGCCAGCGCCAGCCCCGGGTCGCAGCTCGGCCCCCAGCCGACCCCCGGCGCTGAAGCCATGCCCGCACCCTCACACTCCTCCCCCAGTTGCCCCCCCAGGGCAAAGCCCCGCAGGGCACGCAGGCCCTGCTCCCCCGGGGCTCACCCCTTCCTGGGCCCGGCCCTGCGGCCCCACCACGTCCGGCTGACGCTGGGAGGAAAGGCAGCCGCCCGAGAAAAGCAGCAGCGCCAGAGAGGCGGCCCGAGGCTCGGAACCCAGGCCTGGCTGCCGCCTGCAGGCCACCGCCACCGCCGGCGCCCCCAAACCCCCACCACGCTGTCTGGTGGCGGCAGGAGGGCCGGCCCCGTCCTGATTTCGTGTGTCTCCTTCTCTCACGATGAGCCTCCCGCGAGCTCAGGGAAGCGGTGACCCCTAGTCCCACCCGGTGCCCTGCCTGGTGCGACCCCCTTGCTGACTTGCTCTCCTCCCACAGCTGCTGGATGGCCTGGGAGCCCAGCCTGGGCGCCTTCTACGGGCCGGTGACCTTCATCTCCCTGGTCACCTGCATGTACTTCCTCTGCACCTACGTCCAGCTGCGGCGCCACCCAGAGCGCAGGTACGAGCTCAGGGGGCGGACGGAGGAGCCGCAGCGGCTGGCAGGGCCAGAGGCCGGCCAGAGCCCCGGGGCCCCGCGGGCCACGCCGCCCGCCCACGATGCCCTGGTCGCCTCGCTGCTGCGGAACGAGCACTCGTTCAAGGCCCAGCTGCGGGCCGCCGCCTTCACGCTGTTCCTGTTCGTGGCCACGTGGACCTTTGGGGCGCTGGCCGTGTCCCAGGGCCACTTCCTGGACATGATCTTCAGTTGCCTGTACGGCGCCTTCTGCGTGACCCTGGGGCTCTTCGTGCTCATTCACCACTGCGCCAAGCGGGAAGACGTGTGGCACTGCTGGTGGTCCTGCTGGTGGTCCTGCTGCTCCTCCCGCGGGGACCCCCACGCCGCGAAGCTCGGCGCCCGCCCCACGCTCGACGCCAACGGGGATGTGCTGAGCCACGCAGCCGGCCTGCAGGACTCACCGTGTCCCGGCAAGACGCTGGGCTTCGGCCCCCCGCCAGCCAGCCACTGCAAGATGACCAACCTGCAGGCCACCCAAAGCCACGTCAGCTGCCTGTCACCGGCCACACCCTGCTGCAGCAAGATGCACGGCGAGCAGTTGATGGAGGACGCAGCCCACGTCCACGTGCACGAGGAGGACGCCTTCGGGCCTGGCCCGCACCTGCACAGGTGCATCCAGGGCAGAACTCAGCCTCACTACCTCAGCCGGCACCGGGCGGCCTCGGCCGGGCAGGAGTACGCCTACCACATCCCGTCCAGCCTGGACGGCAGCCCCCATAGCTCGCGCACGGACAGCCCCCCCAGCTCGCTCGAGGGCCCAGTGGGGCCACACGTGCTGGCCTGCTGTGCCCAGGGTGACCCCTTCCCCTTGGTCAGCCAGCCCGAGGGCAGCGCCGCCAGCCCCGTGCTCTATGGCTGTCCCCCACGGCCTGGCAGGGAGGCAGCCCACGGCCCGGCCCACTTGGAGATGCTCCGGAGGACACAGTCCCTGCCCCTTGGCGGCCCCGGCCAGAACGGGCTGGTCAAGGGTGATGCACGGGACGCTGCGCCCTTTGGCTCTGACAGCACGGGTAACATCCGCACGGGGCCCTGGAGGAACGAGACGACCGTGTAGCAGGCGGGGCTCTGTCACCTTCGCCCACACGGCCTGGACGTGCTTCAGAGCAGAGCCAGGCCCTCGGCCACGTGAGGTGGGCAGGGGGTCACCACGTGACCCAGCCTTGGTGGCACCGCCACTGACCCCTTCGTTGGAGGACCTGAGCGGGAAGATGCTTTGGGCTGCGTCGGCCTCCACGAGCCCCGAGGGCAGCCGAGCGGTCCATGTCCACAGTCAGCTGCTTTCATCCCGTGGTGCCCAGTCCCCGGCAGCCCAGGGCAGAAACCCACCCTCAGCGCCCGGCGTGTATCCCATCTGCCGGCCCGCCACCTGCCGTGCGAGGCCGGGCCGTGGCAGGTGGCGCCCCCGATATTTCCTAGTGTTTAATGTGTGTTTTCCGTTTAGGTTTGTTCCTCGGGGCAGGCAGGCAGCCTGCCTGTCAGTCCAGAGCGCTCTGGGCAGCTGCCCCAGGCCCCTCCACCCTCAGGGGGACTCGAGTCAGCACCTCTGCCCAGTGCCGGCTCCACCTTCGCCCCCGCCCCGCAGGACTCAGAGCATCACAGACGCCGGAGCAGCGGCCGTACTCTGGGAGCACAGGGCAGAGGGTCTGTCGGCGGCCCGAGGCCTTCCAAGGGCAGTGGGGTCTCCGAGGGGCCTGTGCCTTTGGACACGCCCACACACCCTTTAACGTAGACTCGACTTCCGAAGCCAGGCGCCGCCAGGGCTGGCTCCCGCCGGCACCATGAGCATTTGGGAACAATAAAGTCCCCTGCCACAAAAAGAGAGCGTCTGGCATTTCCATGAACATCTGGGCACAAAGCCATGACTCAGAGGACAGATGTCGGTGACAGATATCCTTCTGTGACAGCAAGTGGCATGTCCCATGGGAAGGGGTCCACGGGTCCCCGTGGAGAAGCTGAGACACCCAAAGGGACGTGTGTGGGGGCCTGTGCAGTCTTTGCTCCCTCCCGCCATCCCCCGGGGTCTGTAACACATGTGCAGACATGTGCACCCACACACACGTGCACACGTGTTGGTGCGTGTACCACATACATGTGTGAATGTGCCACGTACGTGCACATGTGCATCACGTGCACGCTCCGCACACGTGCACAGTACACTGTACATGCACAAGAGTGCACACACATGCACTGCACACAGCATACATCACACATGCCACCCGTGCACACACGTCTAGTGCGCACAGACACGCACACGGCACGTTACGCACACACAGGATAGAGTGTTTTCCAGCCGTCCGAGCGCCGGGCTTTCCTTGCCCTGTGCAGCCTCGTCACCAGGACTTGTCAGCGTCTGTGTCTTGGGCGGGGACTCCAGCAGGAGCAGATCCTTCCTCACGCCCACCTGGGTTGGGGGGGTGTCCGGTGTCCCAGGCGAGATGCCCAGTATCTGAGGACAGGAGCCCGCTTCCTGGAATTCCTGTAAACCTAACAGTGACGTTGTAACAGACCACGGTGTCCGGTACCTGCCCCGAGCCCCACGTATCCTCACGTGTCGACCAGACGGGCAAACGATGACCGCTGGGTGGCTCCTGTCTCCAGTGCCGACCAGCCTGCTTGCCTGCTCCTGCGGCTGATAGGACCAGCGCCCCGGGGCTGTGCTGGGCACACGCTGCAGGCGCAGAACCGTCGACGAAATACAGTGTGGTCCTTGTTGGCACTTTGGGAGGCATAGCATCTGCAAGCATCTCTCTCCCTATAGGGGGCCAGGCCCACCGTGGTGCCCGGGGCTGGGAGAGGCCGGGGACCCACGAGGTTGCCCTTTCCGGCCCCTGCAGAGAGCGTCCCCCATCCTTCCTGTCCCAGTGCCCCTGACACACCAGAGAGAGCAGCTCTTCATTCAGACCAAAGAGATTCGACATTAAATATTAAACATCGTGTGTTTCAATATTGGTTCAACCTCCTGAGTCCACTTGGAGACGTGGTTATGACACCTTCCGTTTGTAGGTAATGTTTTCCAGGAATAAAAATCCACGGCACGACCACATCTGGGAACGCCCCACGCGGACGACGCCTCCCAAAGGATGCAGGGCGGGAGGTCAGAGCCACAGCCCATCGTCTGAGGTCTAACGCTGTGTGTCACCCTTCCTTTGTGCTATGTGTGTGCATACACGCGGGGGGGGGTGTATGTGAGAGTGTGCTTCCTGCGTGTGTGTGTGGGCGTGTGCACGAGTGTGCCCGTGTGCTGAGTGCATTGTGCATTCTGTGTTCACGTTGGTTTGTGCACGTGTGAGTGTGTGCATGTCACACATAAGTGTCACGTGTGTGTGCACTGTGAGTGCACGTGCAAGGGTGGGGCTGTGCTATGTTGAGGTGGGTGGGTGGGTGCCCGTGTGAGTGAGTGAGTGTGCGTGCGTGCGTGTAGTGTGAGAGCACGTGTATAAAGATGAGTGTGTGAGCAGCACATGATAGCGAGCGTGTGCGGATGTGCATGTGTGAAAGCGTGTGCACGGGTGAGTGCATGCATGTGTGCGCGCTTACGTGTGTGTGCATTGTGTTTGGATCATATGGCTGCGTAGAGGTGTAAGTGTGGGGGTGGGGGTGCGTGTGTGAGCGTGTGGGGGCCTGAGTTGTACGTGTGAGTGCAGGAAGAGCACACGTTTTGGGGGGGGAGCGTGCGTGCGTGCGTGTACACGCCCTTCACAGAGAGCCCCCTGGCCTTGCTGTGCGCTCCTGTCTGACTACCGGGGTGCAGGCCTGGCGGCCTCACAGGGTCACGGTGACAACCTCAGTCAGCCCAGAGGACTCGGGGAACTTGGCAGGCCTGAGCAGCCCTCTCCTGAGTGGTTCAGCCGGGGACGCGTCGCAGTCCATCCTGAGCGCTGGCGTGGCGTCATCCGCTGGGGACCTGGGGAGCACTCTCCCGCAGGTCCGGCCAGCACCGCTGTCTCTGCAGGGAGCGTTGGTACTCAGTTAAGGGCACCTCCCCCGACCCCCTCCCCGATTTCTCCAAGAAGCCCCTTGAGCCACCTCTGAACAAGCCACCCTGGGAACCCCTCCGGATCTGTGGCATTGCCTCAGCTGGGTCTGCAGGAAGGGGCTGGACCGGGATTCGGGGGGGCCACCCAGCCTGTCTCTCACCCTGCCGGCCCGCTGGGCTCTTTAAGACGCAGACAGTCGAGGAGAGCCTTGGGGCCCAGGAGCAGCCTCTGGGCGGTGGGGTCACAGGGCATGAATCACATCTGCAGAGGCAGCTGTCCAGGGGGCTGGTGCCTCGCGCTGGGCCTCCTGTGGGGCTGGGGTGGCAGCAGCGGTGTTCGCCGCTTTGGGAGGCCTGTCCTCTGCCAGGCTGGGGACGTTGGCAGGAGCACCACGGCCTCAGCTCTTGGGGCCCCGGGCGGGGGCACGGCCAGCCACGTGAACGGCCACACGCAGACGTGGTGGCTGCAGCAGGGCCACGTCTGCCCTACGGGCCCCCAGGTCGCCCCTGCAGTCCTGCCACCCGCCCCGAGACCCCCGGTGTTTCCCAGGTGGGGAGGGGGTACTGGCGGGCCTCAGGCATTGGTGTCACCAGCAGCTCGACACAGGCTGACGGGCCAAGACCGGCCCGAGTCCAGGGCAGCAGGTGTGCGTGTTGTGCCCCTGAGGATGGCCGCCAGCCCTGCCCTGGCCTGAACACCCCCGGTTCGTCTCTGAGCCGAGGCTGCGGCAGCAGCTTTTACTACATGACTGATTATCAAACAGGCCCCTCGGGGCATAAGGTTGCCTGTTGGATCCAACATCTAAGAACATTCTGGGGCCTGCAAGCTGGGGAGGGGGCACCTCTGGTCCTGATGGAGGCCAGCTCTGCATCCCCCCAGAAGGTGGAACAGAGGGACAGGGTAAGAGCCCTGTGAGGACACACGGAGCAGTGCTGCGGCGGCCACGCCAGCTGCAGGGTGGAGGGAGGGTGTGGACCTGGTGGGCGCCTGGGGAGGCCGGTGGGGGAGGGGAACGGAAAGCCCACGTTGGAAGGTCTCGAGGACCAAATCGGAGAGCTTCGGCCATTCGGGAGGGCAGGCGTGGCAGGAAGGGGCACACGGGAGACCCCTTGGCACGAGTGAGAAGGGCTCCCTCAGACGTGACCCAGGGCCCCGTGCGGCCACTTCTGGGAGGTGGGCATGCACCTCGCGGCGGGCGGCTCATCCTGCAGGCGTGGGGCTGGTGGCAGGACGGCTCCGCGGGCCGCACTCCAGTGGGCCGGGAGGGAGGGGGGGGTGTTGGTTGGGGCCGGAGTGCACGTGGCCAAGTCCCCGTGGCCCACCGGCCACCTGCCCGGGCCTCCCATGAGCCGCGGAGCCGGCGCCCTGAGCACAGACTTGCCGACGCAGGGACAGTCCTCCAAGGGCGCCGGCGTGGCGTCGGAGGTGGACCAGAAACCCTGGCGCCCAGGACGGGGGGTGGCTGGGAGGCGTGGGGGGCAGGGCTCTCTGGATCCCCCCCACCGGGTCACGGCTCCACCGTCCTCTCCGCTGCCCTCACATCCAGCCTCCTGGGCACCACATGCCGGCGGCCTCGGCTCTGCTCTGTCCTGCTCGGAGGTCCAGGCGGGCACTGGCCACGGACGGCCTCCCCCTCGCCCAGGGGCTCCCAGGCCCTCCCGCCGCCCGCGGTGGATGCACTGAGAGCGACCCTGGCTTATATCCACTCTCTGTGCACAGACGTCAAGGCTTCCCTGTCCCTGGCAGCAGGTTACTTCTCACACACACAGCTGTGGCGACACCCCCGGGTGGCCCCTTTCAGGGACAGCCCGGCAACTCAGGCGCGTGTGACCGGGGTCCTGGAGTGCAGGTCCCTCCCACGAGCCGGTGTCCGTGGCCTGGTCCCAGGGTCGACTCTCAGTCACTCAGATCCAGGAGAAGTGTGTCTGTGTTGGGGCAAGTCTGGGGCCGAGGACAGACGATCCGCATCTCTTCCGAAAGCCCGTGAGACTGAAACGCCGTCTCTGGGGTGCACGGACCTGCGTGGCGCTGCCGGCCGCCAGGGAGGCCTCAGCCCCCTGAGGGCGGACAGGGGGCCGCAGGGCTGAGCTCGGGGCCGGGGGAGCAGGTGGGCGGCACAGGACGGACATGGTGGGAGCAAGGGGTTGGGGCCGCAGTAGATCCAAGAAATAAGATTCGGGAAGGAGGTCCCAGGTCATGGGGGCCGACTGGACGTGGAGCTGGGGTCTCAGGTGGGAGACCAGGGGCATGTGGGCAGTCAGGGCGGGGCAGGCACAGGCCTCAGCGGTGCTCCGGCGGAGAAATGGGGTGGGGGGCAGAACAGCCCAGGAGTCAGGGGCTCAGCAGCCCTGGGGACGGTGGGCGGGGTCCCTGCACAGGTCACAGCCTCAGAGGGCAGGGGAGGCCACAGACACACACAGGTACACGGGTGCACTCGGGCGCACACACAAGCTCTGCTCAGGGACGTGCCCGGATAAGCACACGTGTGTCCCCCCACACACAGGAGTGCAAGGAAGCACATGAGAGACATGCCGGCCTGTGTACACACACACGTGCGCACTCAGGCTTCTTTCACCCCCGCCCTCTCCCCCCAGAAGCAGGTCCTGTTACCGACCGGGGTTCTTGGCCTTCCCCAATCAATTGAAATTGATCAGAGGCTAGACAAGAGATTCAGGCCAGGCTGTATTGGGTCCCCTGCTGCAGCAGGCGGGAGGGAGAACAAACAGCAGGCTCCCTTGCTCGCTGGCTCCCTGGCGGGGGCGGGGACGAGAAGGGGCGAGCTGGTTCCTTATATGGGGCGAGGGTAGGGGCGTGTCCAGGGGTGGGGCCAGAGGCGTGGCTTAGGTGGTGTGGCCCACCCCTTAGGTGATGTTGTGTGCAGGGGGCAGGGGCAGTGCCCTGCTTTTGCTCCAGGCTCTTCGAAAGTGGAAGTTGTTTTTGGTCTCTTTGTATCTTTGGGGTCCAGAATTTGCCCCAACTGCGCATGCACACAGTTATTTTTGTTTTTTTAAATTTTATTTATGTATTTTAAAAATATTTATTTATTTAATTTATTTTGGCTGCTCTGGGTCTTAGCTGCGACACGCAGGATCTTTTTTTAGTTGAGGCACGCGGGCTTCTTCTTTGCGACATGCAGACTCTTAGTTGCAGCATATATGCGGGATCTAGTTCCCCGACCAGGGATCGAACCCAGGCTCCCTGCATTGGGAGCGGGAGTCTTACCCACTGGACCCCCAGGGAAGGCCCCACGCAGGTCTTTTTAGTCCCGCACAGTTTCTTCGTATTTTGCTGCTCCAGGAGACGTGTGTCCAGGTGCAGATACGCAGCACTGCCGCAAACGGTCCCAGGTCCCAGCCTGTCTCAGTCCCACTGAGGCTCTGACCTCCCTCCCACCTGGCCTGGCAGCCCCTGTCTGCTGTGAGCCCTTCCTCTCTGGGACCCCGGGGAAAGGAGCCCAGGTCCCTCCAGGGGGTCCCCAGCCGTGCCTCCAGGGGCCCCAATGTCCCAGAGGCTGAGTGGAAAGTGTGTGGCAGGGTCTTTTCATGCCCCCATGGGGAGGCAATGGGACACCAAGAACTTCCCTCCATGGAACCCGGGCTGCTGGGGAGCCGATGCACGTCCTACAGACCCTCCAGTCTGCAGGGACTGGTCCCTGGAGACCCAGCAGAGAAGACAGTCTGGGAGCTGGGCCCTGCCCTCGGGGGCTGACACCCCAACTTCCCACACGGGCTATGAGATGGGTGATCACAAAGAAGGAACAGACTGTCGCCGGCCCCAGGAGCCGGGAACAGACCCTCCGGGCTCCCGTGTGGGAGGTTCCCGAGGAAACACACGTGCGTGAGGGATACCAGGGCCCCAAAGACAGCTGGTGCCATGCAGCTTCTACACACGTCACCCCATGCCAATGTCTCCAAACGGGGGGGGGTGGGGGGGGTGGAGGCAGGCCTCCCGCTGTTTACAGACCGCCCCCACCACCAGGTGGTCGCAGTGCAGCTGGGACTTGGCTGACGAACAGCGGGCTCCGTGTGGCCTGCGGGCAGCCAGTCTGTGCCATCGCCGCTGCGTGGATGGATCCTGGACAAATGTTGGGGGGCCCGCAAAGGCAGGAGGACCCCCGTGGCTGGTCAGACGCTGAGACCGCCTCTCAGGAGCATCGGCAGAGGATGGGGAGGCCTGGGGACCAGGGCAGAGGGCACAGGGCTTGAAGGGTCTGGGTGGGGGCGGGGAGCCCAGAGTCCCGGGGGCGAGACTGCGGGGTCCGGCGGGAAGTGCAGGCCGGAAGCTGTCGGCTCCTCGAGGGGCCGGGCGGGTGAGATGCTCAGAGCAAGATTTAAGGGGCCCCAAAACTCAGTAATAAAGCAAGTAATGTTGTGACACGATATTTTAAAAAACCAAAATTGATACCAAAAAATCCACGGTGACCGGCATCAGAATCTTAAACGGAGACAGAATCAGTGTTACCGGTGGTCCCCCAGTGGCCCCAGTGTGGGTGTCGGGGATGCTGAGCTGACACACAACTCAGAGGACAGTCCACACCCAGCATCTGCCGGGTCCTCACCAGAGCCAGCGACCAAGGCCGTTACAGGGCACAGGGACAGAACAGCCCAAAACCAGGTGAAGAAATGACCCCAAACCAAGCGAAGCGGGCAGAGAGGTGCTGGACATGCCAGAATCAATTTGCAGACAGAGCAGCAGCCACCTTATCTCTCGTGCTGGAGACACACAAGCTATAAAAGTGGAAATGCTGAAGCCTGAGATGGGGCAGCCGAAGTGGCCGTCATCCTTGCCGCACGGCTGGGCCAAGAGGTCCAGGAGTGTGCACCGCACTTCACAGTTTACAAAGAGCTGCCACCTCTGAGCTGGGGCAGGGGGCCAGGCCCTGGGGGAGGAGGGGACCCACGGCGGGTGTACAGTCCCTTCAGCCCTGCGGCGCTGGGTCCAGGGACCCTTGCAGGGTGCAGGGGAGTCGGGGTTCACAGCAGACGGCGGCCCCACCCGTGGCAGCGCTCCCGCCCACACCCTGCAAGCAGCTCACAGCGACAGGATGTGGTCAGGACCCCCACCTTCCCTCATCTTGTCCTCCCCTGACTCCCGACTCAGCGCCCCCCCGGGGAAAGTGAGCTCCCAGCCTCCTGCACCCACAGCCTCGGCTCCCGCCTGCCCTCCGCTCACTGCCAACCCCAAGTGACCAAGCGGGCCCGGCCAGGTGCCTTTCACGCGTCACCTGTCAATGCTCACACCCAGCCTCGTGAGCAGGCTCAGAGAGGTTGAGCAAATCGCCCAGCGTCACACAGCCAGGAAGGGCAGAGCCACAGCGTCCGTGACCAGCTCCCCCGGCGGCTCCAAGGAAGCAGCGCAGAGGCCACGTTCACCGGGCCCCAGCCTGCCTCCTCCACTGCACCAGACGAGGGGCAGATGGGGGTCGTCCGTCAGCCAGGGAGCCTCCGTCTTCACACGACAAGCCAGTGGCAGGCTCGGCTCTCTGTCTGCAGCCCACCACCCACGTCTTTCCCCACTTGGTCCATGTCCTCACAGCTTGAGAGCATTTGGGAAGCTCTGGGGATGCTGGTGGCCTCCGTGTGGGCTGGGAACCCGGAGCGGGTGGGGAGGGGCCCTTCGGAGCCACCTTCGCAGGAGGATGTGGAGGGGCCCCTCCTGAACCAGGGAAGTGGCATCGATGGATGGATGGAGCTCTCCAGGTGAAGCCTCCTTCAAGGCCTCAGACTGAGCTCATAGGATACAGATGACGGACAAGTAAAGAAACCATTCTCTCATTCCCTACAAATGCTCCAAAAACTGTGGCAGGTAAGTACAAATGCCTGGGAGGGGCACCTTCTGGAACGTCCGTGAACACGCGGAATTTGCTCCATGAGCTGCGTGGGAACATCCTGCACAGAACGTGTTGGCCTCGGGTTCCAGGGGAGAGCAACCCCCCGCCCGCAGAGATGCATCATAAGAGGAGGGTCACGGCCAGCAGGGCTTGCGAACCCCACCCAGGCAGGAGCCAACCGGGGTTTGGGGATGAAGGATAGAACTGAACTCCTGGTAAAAAAAGAAAAAGCCCATTCACAAGTCAGATGGTGGGAAGCACTGACGCGCGGTGGCCGAGGGACCCCTCAGTCCTCCCGGACCGGGGCACGAACCCGCGTCCCCTGCATCGGCAGGCGGACTCGCAACCACTGCACCACCAGGGAAGCCCCAAAAACGCTTTTTGAAATTGGTTCCATGAACAGAAACAAAGAAAAAGAATGCTAGTCCCCGTGAGAGGCGTTGCTATACTTACAGACCCAGGACGGGCCCACCTCAGGGAAGGGCTAAGCCTTGCCGGGACCCTCTGAGCTTACCCAAAATCCACGCCAAGCTTTTCATTACAGAGAATCCAGAGCTGTGGAGGGAGCGGAAGAGATGCCTCAGGCGCCCCCGCCCCCAGCACCATGGGCGGCAGTCAGGACTCCACCCTCGAAGGACCACGCGTGAGGGCAGCAGGCCCGAGATCTGCAGGAGGCGATGTGTCACAGTTGGGTGGATTTGCTCCCAGAGTACAAAATTAGTCTACCTTAGACATTAGCGCACTCACGGAATAAAGGAGATCAAACCATCACCTTAATAGACACAGAAAAAGCATTTGATAAAATTCAACATCTATTTGTGATTTTAAAAGAACATTTGGCAAATTAGCAATAGAAGGGAACTTCATTAACCTACAAAAACCTACAGCAAAATTATCCTTGACGGTGAAAAAGCGAAGCCCAGCTGCTCACCTTGGGAACTCAGCCAAGAGGACCGTCTCACCACGTCTGCTCGGCGCTGCGCTAGGGTCCCATGGGGCAGTGAGGGCAGGGAGAGGCGTGGTGAGGATGAGAAACGGAGAAGCGGAGCTTATTCCCAGGGAGTGTGATCGCTCTCACAGGAAATCTACGTCAGTCTCCAGATCAGAACCACTCAGTTAGTGGTTAGCACATTGCTGGACACAAGGTCATCGGACAAAAGCCAATTTGAAACTGATTCACTTTGCTATACAGCAGAAACGAACACAACGTTGTAAACCAACTATACTCCAATAAAAATTAATTTTTTAAAAAGAGCCCATTTGCTTCCCTGGTGGCGCAGCGGTTGCGAGTCCGCCTGCCGATGCAGGGGACGCGGGTTCGTGCCCCGGTCCGGGAAG
>NC_041233.1:84435554-84439286 GCF_002837175.3 Physeter macrocephalus
GGCCCCAATGTCCCAGAGGCTGAGTGGAAAGTGTGTGGCAGGGTCTTTTCATGCCCCCATGGGGAGGCAATGGGACACCAAGAACTTCCCTCCATGGAACCCGGGCTGCTGGGGAGCCGATGCACGTCCTACAGACCCTCCAGTCTGCAGGGACTGGTCCCTGGAGACCCAGCAGAGAAGACAGTCTGGGAGCTGGGCCCTGCCCTCGGGGGCTGACACCCCAGCTTCCCACACGGGCTATGAGATGGGTGATCATAAAGAAGGAACAGACTGTCGCCGGCCCCAGGAGCCGGGAACAGACCCTCCGGGCTCCCGTGTGGGAGGTTCCCGAGGAAACACACGTGCGTGAGGGATACCAGGGCCCCAAAGACAGCTGGTGCCATGCAGCTTCTACACACGTCACCCCATGCCAATGTCTCCAAACGGGGGGGGGTGGGGGGGGTGGAGGCAGGCCTCCCGCTGTTTACAGACCGCCCCCACCACCAGGTGGTCGCAGTGCAGCTGGGACTTGGCTGACGAACAGCGGGCTCCGTGTGGCCTGCGGGCAGCCAGTCTGTGCCATCGCCGCTGCGTGGATGGATCCTGGACAAATGTTGGGGGGCCCGCAAAGGCAGGAGGACCCCCGTGGCTGGTCAGACGCTGAGACCGCCTCTCAGGAGCATCGGCAGAGGATGGGGAGGCCTGGGGACCAGGGCAGAGGGCACAGGGCTTGAAGGGTCTGGGTGGGGGCGGGGAGCCCAGAGTCCCGGGGGCGAGACTGCGGGGTCCGGCGGGAAGTGCAGGCCGGAAGCTGTCGGCTCCTCGAGGGGCCGGGCGGGTGAGATGCTCAGAGCAAGATTTAAGGGGCCCCAAAACTCAGTAATAAAGCAAGTAATGTTGTGACACGATATTTTAAAAAACCAAAATTGATACCAAAAAATCCACGGTGACCGGCATCAGAATCTTAAACGGAGACAGAATCAGTGTTACCGGTGGTCCCCCAGTGGCCCCAGTGTGGGTGTCGGGGATGCTGAGCTGACACACAACTCAGAGGACAGTCCACACCCAGCATCTGCCGGGTCCTCACCAGAGCCAGCGACCAAGGCCGTTACAGGGCACAGGGACAGAACAGCCCAAAACCAGGTGAAGAAATGACCCCAAACCAAGCGAAGCGGGCAGAGAGGTGCTGGACATGCCAGAATCAATTTGCAGACAGAGCAGCAGCCACCTTATCTCTCGTGCTGGAGACACACAAGCTATAAAAGTGGAAATGCTGAAGCCTGAGATGGGGCAGCCGAAGTGGCCGTCATCCTTGCCGCACGGCTGGGCCAAGAGGTCCAGGAGTGTGCACCGCACTTCACAGTTTACAAAGAGCTGCCACCTCTGAGCTGGGGCAGGGGGCCAGGCCCTGGGGGAGGAGGGGACCCACGGCGGGTGTACAGTTCCTTCAGCCCTGCGGCGCTGGGTCCAGGGACCCTTGCAGGGTGCAGGGGAGTCGGGGTTCACAGCAGACGGCGGCCCCACCCGTGGCAGCGCTCCCGCCCACACCCTGCAAGCAGCTCACAGCGACAGGATGTGGTCAGGACCCCCACCTTCCCTCATCTTGTCCTCCCCTGACTCCCGACTCAGCGCCCCCCCGGGGAAAGCGAGCTCCCAGCCTCCTGCACCCACAGCCTCGGCTCCCGCCTGCCCTCCGCTCACTGCCAACCCCAAGTGACCAAGCGGGCCCGGCCAGGTGCCTTTCACGCGTCACCTGTCAATGCTCACACCCAGCCTCGTGAGCAGGCTCAGAGAGGTTGAGCAAATCGCCCAGCGTCACACAGCCAGGAAGGGCAGAGCCACAGCGTCCGTGACCAGCTCCCCCGGCGGCTCCAAGGAAGCAGCGCAGAGGCCACGTTCACCGGGCCCCAGCCTGCCTCCTCCACTGCACCAGACGAGGGGCAGATGGGGGTCGTCCGTCAGCCAGGGAGCCTCCGTCTTCACACGACAAGCCAGTGGCAGGCTCGGCTCTCTGTCTGCAGCCCACCACCCACGTCTTTCCCCACTTGGTCCATGTCCTCACAGCTTGAGAGCATTTGGGAAGCTCTGGGGATGCTGGTGGCCTCCGTGTGGGCTGGGAACCCGGAGCGGGTGGGGAGGGGCCCTTCGGAGCCACCTTCGCAGGAGGATGTGGAGGGGCCCCTCCTGAACCAGGGAAGTGGCATCGATGGATGGATGGAGCTCTCCAGGTGAAGCCTCCTTCAAGGCCTCAGACTGAGCTCATAGGATACAGATGACGGACAAGTAAAGAAACCATTCTCTCATTCCCTACAAATGCTCCAAAAACTGTGGCAGGTAAGTACAAATGCCTGGGAGGGGCACCTTCTGGAACGTCCGTGAACACGCGGAATTTGCTCCATGAGCTGCGTGGGAACATCCTGCACAGAACGTGTTGGCCTCGGGTTCCAGGGGAGAGCAACCCCCCGCCCGCAGAGATGCATCATAAGAGGAGGGTCACGGCCAGCAGGGCTTGCGAACCCCACCCAGGCAGGAGCCAACCGGGGTTTGGGGATGAAGGATAGAACTGAACTCCTGGTAAAAAAAGAAAAAGCCCATTCACAAGTCAGATGGTGGGAAGCACTGACGCGCGGTGGCCGAGGGACCCCTCAGTCCTCCCGGACCGGGGCACGAACCCGCGTCCCCTGCATCGGCAGGCGGACTCGCAACCACTGCACCACCAGGGAAGCCCCAAAAACGCTTTTTGAAATTGGTTCCATGAACAGAAACAAAGAAAAAGAATGCTAGTCCCCGTGAGAGGCGTTGCTATACTTACAGACCCAGGACGGGCCCACCTCAGGGAAGGGCTAAGCCTTGCCGGGACCCTCTGAGCTTACCCAAAATCCACGCCAAGCTTTTCATTACAGAGAATCCAGAGCTGTGGAGGGAGCGGAAGAGATGCCTCAGGCGCCCCCGCCCCCGGCACCATGGGCGGCAGTCAGGACTCCACCCTCGAAGGACCACGCGTGAGGGCAGCAGGCCCGAGATCTGCAGGAGGCGATGTGTCACAGTTGGGTGGATTTGCTCCCAGAGTACAAAATTAGTCTACCTTAGACATTAGCGCACTCACGGAATAAAGGAGATCAAACCATCACCTTAATAGACACAGAAAAAGCATTTGATAAAATTCAACATCTATTTGTGATTTTAAAAGAACATTTGGCAAATTAGCAATAGAAGGGAACTTCATTAACCTACAAAAACCTACAGCAAAATTATCCTCGACGGTGAAGAAGCGAAGCCCAGCTGCTCACCTTGGGAACTCAGCCAAGAGGACCGTCTCACCACGTCTGCTCGGCGCTGCGCTAGGGTCCCATGGGGCAGTGAGGGCAGGGAGAGGCGTGGTGAGGATGAGAAACGGAGAAGCGGAGCTTATTCCCAGGGAGTGTGATCGCTCTCACAGGAAATCTACGTCAGTCTCCAGATCAGAACCACTCAGTTAGTGGTTAGCACATTGCTGGACACAAGGTCATCGGACAAAAGCCAATTTGAAACTGATTCACTTTGCTATACAGCAGAAACGAACACAACGTTGTAAACCAACTATACTCCAATAAAAATTAATTTTTTAAAAAGAGCCCATTTGCTTCCCTGGTGGCGCAGCGGTTGCGAGTCCGCCTGCCGATGCAGGGGACGCGGGTTCGTGCCCCGGTCCGGGAAGATCCCACGTGCCGCGGAGCGGCTGGGCCCGTGAGCCGTGGCCGCTGAGCCTGCGCG
>NC_041233.1:84439498-84490492 GCF_002837175.3 Physeter macrocephalus
GGTCCGGGAGGATCCCACGTGCCGCGGAGCGGCTGGGCCCGTGAGCCGTGGCCGCTGAGCCTGCGCGTCCGGAGCCTGTGCTCCGCAACGGGAGAGGCCACAGCAGTGAGAGGCCCGCGTAGCACAAAGGTAAAAAAAAAAAAAAAAAAAAAAGAGCCCATTTGACTCCTGTAGGCCAGCACTAAACAGGAAACAAAAATTTTTACAAAGATACAATTTACAATAGTACCAAAATACGCCCAACATTCATGATAAATCCAACAAAAGAAATGCAAGTCCCCCTCACAGAAAACCGCAAAATATTATCGAGACACAGGCAGGGAGCCTGATCCTAAGGGGAAGGACCCACATTCGGGGTTAGAACACTTGCTGCCCCTCGGGCTTGTGGGTGTGGGCACGCCACACAGTCCCACTCACACCCAGCAGGACCTGGAAGGCTCACAGCAGGCGGGCTCTCGCAGGGCCAAGAAGAGCCAAGACATTCTTGGAGGAAAAGGAGGCGGAGGGGGCCGGGGGTGCGGGGAGACTCGGAGCGCGGGGACTTCTGCAAGGCTGGCCACAGGCCAGTGGACAGACTCACACATGTGCACACTCGGTGTCTTTCCGGCAGACTGAGGCTGGTCAACTGGACGCACGCGTGGACTTGAACACGAGCATCACCTCTGACCCGGCAGGAACACGTGCAGGCGCACGACGCGAGCAAAATACGTGCCAGATGACACCCCAGACCTAGAATATGTCTGGATGCCCAGACATCTGTCGGCGGTGGATTCGTGTATCTAACACGATTCAGCAACAACAACGAGCAGCTTCCCGCTCCCAGGACAGCTCTGAGTGAGAGAGGCCAGACAACAAAAGGAAAATGCACACAGTGTGATTCCATTTAGACAAAGTACCAAGAAAGAAAAACATGAGCAAAACTAAATTATTTCTTTAACAACATATGCTTGGTGGTAAAACTATATGAAAAAAGAGAGTAGAGAAGTCTCTTCTGCAAGGGTCGGACAGTGACTGCCCTCGGGGTGCAGGGGGTGGACTGGGGGGACGTTGCCTGCTACTCTGTCTGATAGATCAGGAGGGTGCCCCTCTCTCCCTGGATGTCCTGATTTGCAACTTACAATAAGTTTCCCAGCGGCCCTTCTCTGGCACCCCCAGGGCCTGCCCTCCACGGGCTGTGACTCCCCCTTGCTTGGGGCTGGCTCCCCCAGGTGCTGGCAGCTTTATCTGTGTCCCAACAGAAGGCGGGCTCACTGCCGTCACCTGATGCCGGACAGGTGTCCACACCGGAGCCAAGGAGCTCCAAGGTGGAGCCCCAGCCCTCCAGCCCAGCTCTGAGCTCTGGGGCCAAGACGTCACCTGGGTGTTCACAGGGGCAGCAAAGACCAGCAGTGTGGTGGGGGCACGGGACATCCACGGTCAGGGTTAGAGACACGGGTGGTTTAGCCCAGGGAGCTCGCGTGTGGCGGCACCAGAATCACACGGTGTTGGTGGGGGAAGGGTTAGAGACGCAGCTTCCTGACCAGGGTCCCCCCGTCACTCTGCCCACCCGATGGGGGCCCTGCCAGCTCCATCCACGAGGGACCCCAGCCTCTCTCAAGCTCCCCAGGTGTGAGAAATTGCATCTGGGGTCTTTGAATGCTCCCAGCCGGGCATGTTCCCTAGCGGGACAGCTGGACTGGCGACCTTTGTGGGTAGCGACCTCACCCCATCCGCCACAACGTGAAGCACTGCAGCGCGCGTCGAGAGGTGAGGAACCTGGTCCGGGGCGTGGGCAGCGCATGCCGGGAGATACAAGCTCTCGAGCCCGGTCTGCGCCCCCTCCTTGGAACCGTGAGCTTCCTCACGCGCTGAGCCCGTGACTCGGCTGCACGTTTGGGTGTCTGTGAGGACATGGAGGCGGCCGATCCACACGACATCCGTGAGTAAAAGGCACTGGTCTGGACCTGTGGGTGGTGCAGCCGCGCCAGCCACTTCCACAGAGAGCATGTGCACGGGAAGCAGGTGCTGGAAGGCCAGAGGGGCATGAGGGTCCTTGGGGACAGTACCTTCAGGAGGGGTTTCCACGCCTGGGGGCAGGGCTGCTAGAGCCTGGGGCCCAGACCTCTGGGGAGGGTGCCCCACGGGTGCTGGGGTCCCTGGGGTACGATGAGGCTGGTTCTGGGGGGCTGGAAACAGGACCCAGCTGCCCACCCTGGGAAGAACAGCGGGGAAGGGGCCCCCCTTGCCCTCACCTGCTCAGGGAGGCCGGCAGCACAGGGACGAGCCAGAGTGTGCAGAGACCAAGTGACAGACACGGAGTGACGGCCACCAAGTGACGGGACGGCACAGGCTCCCCCAGCGGAAGCAGGTCAGCGGTCTAGGTCCTATCGCCAGGAGAAACATGGCCAGAATATTTCGATACGGTAAAATGAGTCTCACGGTCACTGGAAACAAAAACGTTTAAAATTTTTACTTAATAAATATTCATTAAAACTTACATGCATTTTTGTTGCAAAGTATTACGGAGAATCTACAGAAACGTTCAAGCATAAAAATATATCACAGTAGGATAAAATTCTGGCTGAAGTTAGATAACAATAACGAGTTTAAGGAAAATGTTATGATGAAGATTTCCGACTATGAAAAAAAAACATGTTTATGTGTTTTTTTCTAAATGATAGTGGATATCAAAACCACTTTGGTTTTCAGGTCCTTGGATATATTTACAGGAGTGACTAACAGCTTTATTTCAAAATGTCAATAATTATACCACGCCAGAAATTACATTCTTTGCAATTACTTACATTTCTTAATTTTTCAAAAATGTAGATGTCAACTTCAAAACGTACAAGTGGTGTGACAGCTTCTCAAAATTCTTTCAGGGAAAACAGGAGCTTTGAAAACCCGTCCTGCACCGCTCCCTCCCACCCCACGTTCGGCCTGATCTACTGAGAGCCGCTGACTGCACGGCGGAAGCCAGGAGAGAGCGCGCCTGGGGTCACGCGTGGCGAGGGCCCAGCCTAGCGTGGAGTACAGCCTCCCTGGTCACTGAGGGCGGCCGGGGGAGGGCTGAGGTCTGAGGCTCGGCGGTGGGCAGGGAGGGCGCTCGGGCTAGGACCTGCCTGGAGACAGAGGGAGGGTCTTGGAGGAGATGGGGGTGGGACAGAGTGAGTCGACGGGTCAGGGAAGAGCTGTGAGGAGACTCCGCCAGGTCGTGGCCTTGGCCGTGGAGCTGACCGTGCGTCCAGGAAGCCTCTGCAGGATTCTGGCAGCACCTAAGAGTCCCAGGAAGGATCCCCGCTGGCCCAGGCACCCTGGTCCCTGCTTGACCGAGGAGATGGGTCATGCTCACTAAGTGCTTTTAGGCTGTAACAGCCAAAGCTGACTCAGCCGGCATCTACAGCCCATTTGTTCTGTATTTTACCCAAATAGGATGCATCTTTTCCCGAAGTAGACAATGCCATTAGGCCCAGAAGCACTGGCGATGACACTGCTCCTTCAGTTAAGGGGTCTGCATGCTGCCCCCCAATTCAGTCCTCAGCCCAGACCCCGGGCCCGGTTGCAGGGAGACCTGAGAACCAGGTGATAAAGTCGGCATCCTCCCTTGGGGCCCACAACAGCTGAGACCCCCGGAGGGTGTTTAGGCTGGATGGCGGGTGAGGGGTGTCAAGGCCACACGCAGGCTTCAACAGCCTTCGACGCCAGCCTGGGACAGAGGGGAGGGGCAGCCCCCTGCCCCTGCAGCACAGGGACCATGCAGGCAGGGCGCTTGGCTCTGTGGACCCAGGGTCCGAGCGCAGGACGCAGCTGCAGCCCCGGGGCTCTGGAGCAGGGCCTGCCTCCCTCTGAGACCGGGTGGTGCCCACCGACAGCCCAAGCACTCATCCTGAGATGGATCTTCTCCAACCGCTGCTGCCCTCACCCGCCCTCCCGCCCGCGCTGGCTGCTGCGGCCCGCTCCCAGACAGCCAGACCCACTTCTCTCAGGTGCCTTGGGCGGGCTGTACAAGGTGGGGCTGCCGGCGCCCCGGCCGCCAGCCTGAGGCCTCGCTGCGCACCTGCTTCTCCCCTGACCGGGCGCTCCTCGCCCACCTGGGGCCACATCGCAGGGCCCCCGGGGCCACGAGACCTGAGCCGGGGTAGAATTAGTCCCCTGCATCCTCGGACCTGGCAGGGCCTGCCGCGAGTCAGCTCCCTTCGCCGAGGTGCATTTACAGAGTGGCTGCTGTGAGCCTGGCCGCGGTGCCCGCCGTGTTGTGGGAGCTCTGACCCCCTGCTCTGTGCCGGGGGAGGCCCCCCCCCACCCGTCTCCCTCCTGCGGAAGACGTGGAGGCTGTGCTGCCCGGCTCTTTGCTTCACTGTGAGGGGGCACCCTGGATCTCTGCCAGGCTGGGGGAGGGGTGTCCTGCTCTCTGCCCAGCCACAGGCCCCGGCTTGGGGCAAGGCTCGTCCCTGCGCTGAGGAAACCCGGTGAAGGGGTTAGTCACGAGCCAGCAGGACTGCCAAATTGAGGGAGAGCTTGTCTGTTCTTTTGGTTTCCTTTCCACACCGAGGAGGCAGGCTGGCAAGGTCTGGATGAAGCTCTAATTATTGGTCCCCCATCCATGGGACCCTAACTCAAGAAAAGGGGCAGGCCAGAGCCCAACCGCTCAGACGGGTCTTCTCCCTGGACTCTACCCCACCCCGCCCCCCCTGCCCGGCCCCCCCAGCCCTGCCTGGCCCTCCTGGGCACATCGAGACACAGGCAGGGAGCCTGATCCTAAGGGGAAGGACCCACATTCGGGGTTAGAACACTTGCTGCCCCTCGGGCTTGTGGGTGTGGGCACGCCACACAGTCCCACTCACACCCAGCAGGACCTGGAAGGCTCACAGCAGGCGGGCTCTCGCAGGGCCAAGAAGAGCCAAGACATTCTTGGAGGAAAAGGAGGCGGAGGGGGCCGGGGGTGCGGGGAGACTCGGAGCGCGGGGACTTCTGCAAGGCTGGCCACAGGCCAGTGGACAGACTCACACATGTGCACACTCGGTGTCTTTCCGGCAGACTGAGGCTGGTCAACTGGACGCACGCGTGGACTTGAACACGAGCATCACCTCTGACCCGGCAGGAACACGTGCAGGCGCACGACGCGAGCAAAATACGTGCCAGATGACACCCCAGACCTAGAATATGTCTGGATGCCCAGACATCTGTCGGCGGTGGATTCGTGTATCTAACACGATTCAGCAACAACAACGAGCAGCTTCCCGCTCCCAGGACAGCTCTGAGTGAGAGAGGCCAGACAACAAAAGGAAAATGCACACAGTGTGATTCCATTTAGACAAAGTACCAAGAAAGAAAAACATGAGCAAAACTAAATTATTTCTTTAACAACATATGCTTGGTGGTAAAACTATATGAAAAAAGAGAGTAGAGAAGTCTCTTCTGCAAGGGTCGGACAGTGACTGCCCTCGGGGTGCAGGGGGTGGACTGGGGGGACGTTGCCTGCTACTCTGTCTGATAGATCAGGAGGGTGCCCCTCTCTCCCTGGATGTCCTGATTTGCAACTTACAATAAGTTTCCCAGCGGCCCTTCTCTGGCACCCCCAGGGCCTGCCCTCCACGGGCTGTGACTCCCCCTTGCTTGGGGCTGGCTCCCCCAGGTGCTGGCAGCTTTATCTGTGTCCCAACAGAAGGCGGGCTCACTGCCGTCACCTGATGCCGGACAGGTGTCCACACCGGAGCCAAGGAGCTCCAAGGTGGAGCCCCAGCCCTCCAGCCCAGCTCTGAGCTCTGGGGCCAAGACGTCACCTGGGTGTTCACAGGGGCAGCAAAGACCAGCAGTGTGGTGGGGGCACGGGACATCCACGGTCAGGGTTAGAGACACGGGTGGTTTAGCCCAGGGAGCTCGCGTGTGGCGGCACCAGAATCACACGGTGTTGGTGGGGGAAGGGTTAGAGACGCAGCTTCCTGACCAGGGTCCCCCCGTCACTCTGCCCACCCGATGGGGGCCCTGCCAGCTCCATCCACGAGGGACCGCAGCCTCTCTCAAGCTCCCCAGGTGTGAGAAATTGCATCTGGGGTCTTTGAATGCTCCCAGCCGGGCATGTTCCCTAGCGGGACAGCTGGACTGGCGACCTTTGTGGGTAGCGACCTCACCCCATCCGCCACAACGTGAAGCACTGCAGCGCGCGTCGAGAGGTGAGGAACCTGGTCCGGGGCGTGGGCAGCGCATGCCGGGAGATACAAGCTCTCGAGCCCGGTCTGCGCCCCCTCCTTGGAACCGTGAGCTTCCTCACGCGCTGAGCCCGTGACTCGGCTGCACGTTTGGGTGTCTGTGAGGACATGGAGGCGGCCGATCCACACGACATCCGTGAGTAAAAGGCACTGGTCTGGACCTGTGGGTGGTGCAGCCGCGCCAGCCACTTCCACAGAGAGCATGTGCACGGGAAGCAGGTGCTGGAAGGCCAGAGGGGCATGAGGGTCCTTGGGGACAGTACCTTCAGGAGGGGTTTCCACGCCTGGGGGCAGGGCTGCTAGAGCCTGGGGCCCAGACCTCTGGGGAGGGTGCCCCACGGGTGCTGGGGTCCCTGGGGTACGATGAGGCTGGTTCTGGGGGGCTGGAAACAGGACCCAGCTGCCCACCCTGGGAAGAACAGCGGGGAAGGGGCCCCCCTTGCCCTCACCTGCTCAGGGAGGCCGGCAGCACAGGGACGAGCCAGAGTGTGCAGAGACCAAGTGACAGACACGGAGTGACGGCCACCAAGTGACGGGACGGCACAGGCTCCCCCAGCGGAAGCAGGTCAGCGGTCTAGGTCCTATCGCCAGGAGAAACATGGCCAGAATATTTCGATACGGTAAAATGAGTCTCACGGTCACTAGAAACAAAAACGTTTAAAATTTTTACTTAATAAATATTCATTAAAACTTACATGCATTTTTGTTGCAAAGTATTACGGAGAATCTACAGAAACGTTCAAGCATAAAAATATATCACAGTAGGATAAAATTCTGGCTGAAGTTAGATAACAATAAC
Organism: Physeter macrocephalus; assembly: GCF_002837175.3. Lineage (NCBI taxonomy): Eukaryota > Metazoa > Chordata > Mammalia > Artiodactyla > Physeteridae > Physeter > Physeter macrocephalus. The sequence goes on from NC_041233.1 coordinate 84,446,486, forward strand.
GAGTTTAAGGAAAATGTTATGATGAAGATTTCCGACTATGAAAAAAAAACATGTTTATGTGTTTTTTTCTAAATGATAGTGGATATCAAAACCACTTTGGTTTTCAGGTCCTTGGATATATTTACAGGAGTGACTAACAGCTTTATTTCAAAATGTCAATAATTATACCACGCCAGAAATTACATGCTTTGCAATTACTTACATTTCTTAATTTTTCAAAAATGTAGGTGTCAACTTCAAAACGTACAAGTGGTGTGACAGCTTCTCAAAATTCTTTCAGGGAAAACAGGAGCTTTGAAAACCCGTCCTGCACCGCTCCCTCCCACCCCACGTTCGGCCTGATCTACTGAGAGCCGCTGACTGCACGGCGGAAGCCAGGAGAGAGCGCGCCTGGGGTCACGCGTGGCGAGGGCCCAGCCTAGCGTGGAGTACAGCCTCCCTGGTCACTGAGGGCGGCCGGGGGAGGGCTGAGGTCTGAGGCTCGGCGGTGGGCAGGGAGGGCGCTCGGGCTAGGACCTGCCTGGAGACAGAGGGAGGGTCTTGGAGGAGATGGGGGTGGGACAGAGTGAGTCGACGGGTCAGGGAAGAGCTGTGAGGAGACTCCGCCAGGTCGTGGCCTTGGCCGTGGAGCTGACCGTGCGTCCAGGAAGCCTCTGCAGGATTCTGGCAGCACCTAAGAGTCCCAGGAAGGATCCCCGCTGGCCCAGGCACCCTGGTCCCTGCTTGACCGAGGAGATGGGTCATGCTCACTAAGTGCTTTTAGGCTGTAACAGCCAAAGCTGACTCAGCCGGCATCTACAGCCCATTTGTTCTGTATTTTACCCAAATAGGATGCATCTTTTCCCGAAGTAGACAATGCCATTAGGCCCAGAAGCACTGGCGATGACACTGCTCCTTCAGTTAAGGGGTCTGCATGCTGCCCCCCAATTCAGTCCTCAGCCCAGACCCCGGGCCCGGTTGCAGGGAGACCTGAGAACCAGGTGATAAAGTCGGCATCCTCCCTTGGGGCCCACAACAGCTGAGACCCCCGGAGGGTGTTTAGGCTGGATGGCGGGTGAGGGGTGTCAAGGCCACACGCAGGCTTCAACAGCCTTCGACGCCAGCCTGGGACAGAGGGGAGGGGCAGCCCCCTGCCCCTGCAGCACAGGGACCATGCAGGCAGGGCGCTTGGCTCTGTGGACCCAGGGTCCGAGCGCAGGACGCAGCTGCAGCCCCGGGGCTCTGGAGCAGGGCCTGCCTCCCTCTGAGACCGGGTGGTGCCCACCGACAGCCCAAGCACTCATCCTGAGATGGATCTTCTCCAACCGCTGCTGCCCTCACCCGCCCTCCCGCCCGCGCTGGCTGCTGCGGCCCGCTCCCAGACAGCCAGACCCACTTCTCTCAGGTGCCTTGGGCGGGCTGTACAAGGTGGGGCTGCCGGCGCCCCGGCCGCCAGCCTGAGGCCTCGCTGCGCACCTGTTTCTCCCCTGACCGGGCGCTCCTCGCCCACCTGGGGCCACATCGCAGGGCCCCCGGGGCCACGAGACCTGAGCCGGGGTAGAATTAGTCCCCTGCATCCTCGGACCTGGCAGGGCCTGCCGCGAGTCAGCTCCCTTCGCCGAGGTGCATTTACAGAGTGGCTGCTGTGAGCCTGGCCGCGGTGCCCGCCGTGTTGTGGGAGCTCTGACCCCCTGCTCTGTGCCGGGGGAGGCCCCCCCCCACCCGTCTCCCTCCTGCGGAAGACGTGGAGGCTGTGCTGCCCGGCTCTTTGCTTCACTGTGAGGGGGCACCCTGGATCTCTGCCAGGCTGGGGGAGGGGTGTCCTGCTCTCTGCCCAGCCACAGGCCCCGGCTTGGGGCAAGGCTCGTCCCTGCGCTGAGGAAACCCGGTGAAGGGGTTAGTCACGAGCCAGCAGGACTGCCAAATTGAGGGAGAGCTTGTCTGTTCTTTTGGTTTCCTTTCCACACCGAGGAGGCAGGCTGGCAAGGTCTGGATGAAGCTCTAATTATTGGTCCCCCATCCATGGGACCCTAACTCAAGAAAAGGGGCAGGCCAGACCCCAACCGCTCAGACGGGTCTTCTCCCTGGACTCTACCCCACCCCGCCCCCCCTGCCCGGCCCCCCCAGCCCTGCCTGGCCCTCCTGGGCACCTCTGCAGCCGCCCCTCCCCCCCTCCCCGCGTGGACTGCGGCAGCCCCGCCCCCGGCCGGCGGGGGCAGGGAGCGAGGGGGACAGGGTGGAGGGTGGACCACCCGCCCGGCACTCTCCGCGGGCTGGGCCGCGGCCCTCCATCCGTGTGCCCACAGAGCCTGCGGCTGCCTGCGACGCACCGCTCAGGAACGCCGGCCACAAGACTGGCCCCGCCCCCAAATGGTGCCAACCGCGCACAGGCCTCCACCCCTCCTCACCCCCACGCAGTGCATCCCCCAGGAAAGCGGCCAACGTCCCCGAGGGACAAAGTCCCCAGAACGCCCTCGGAGGCCCCAGTCGCCCCCAATTGCCCGGCAAAGTGAGCACGGCCCTCCGACTGCCCCGACCCCCAGTCCCGCGCCCAGGTGTCCCCACCCCGTCCCCGCTCTGGTGACACTGCGGCAGCGCCCGGGCGGGGCGCACCGGGGGCGGGGCCGGCGTGCGCCGCGGGGGGCGGCGCGGCGTGCGTTGCCATGGCGGCCCTGCGCGCGTAGCCTTCCCGGCTCGCAGAGCCAGAGCCTGTGCGCGGAGCCGGAGGCCGGGGCGCCAAGGCCGCTGGGGGGGCGAGGCCAGGCGGGGGGCGCCGGCCCCGCGTAGATCTCGGGCGGCGGGTGCGCCTCCGGCCCGAGCGCGGCGGCTCAGGCGGTGACTGAGAGTGTGGCGCCGCCGGCGGCGCACGGAGGATGCAGGCCATGGACCCGGCTGCGGCGGATTTTTACGAGGAGGACGGCAAAGACTTAGACTTCTACGACTTCGAGCCGCTCCCCACTCTGCCGGAGGACGAGGTGAGCCCCCGACCCGCGCTGGGACCCCCACCGTTCCCCGCGGAGGGGTTCGCGGAGAGTCCCCAGGCCCCCAGCCCCCGGGCCAGGTCCTGGCAGCAGGGGACTCCCAAAGCCGTTCTCACCCCCAGCACCGGCCTTTAACGTTTTCCCCCAGAGGGGACAGGACCGTGGGATGCCACCTGGGACAGCAGCGGGCGGGCTGTCACTGAGGAAGTTGGCGCTCTGCGGGGGTGGGCTCCGGATTACAGATGTCGGGGGCATGAGCGTGGGGGCGCCTAGCGGCAGGGCCGAGCGCTGTATTCCTCCTTGCGGAGGCCCTAGGAGGTCAGTGGAAGACTCCGGGCAGCAGAGCCCAGTCAGGCCAGACTGTTCCGGAGCTGGGGGCGGGGGAGGCCCCCATGACTGAGGGCTGATTCCTGCTCATAGAGGACAAAAGTGGCCTTCAGTCAGGAGCCCAAGTCCTGAGCCCCCAGCCAGGGTGCAGAGGGGCCAGGGTCTCCGTCACATGGGGCTTCTGGCCATTAACTGGGCCACTTTGCCCGCTTCTCTGTCAGAGACGCCTCCCCACCCACCTGGGTTTGTCCCTGTAGCTCTGGCTTCCCCGAGGTGCCCCACAGACCGTGGGCTGGGGTCAAATGAATAAACTCCATGGCCCTTGAACAAGCCAGTCCCCGCCACACGAGAGGTGGCCCCCAGAGGACACAGCTGCTCCCAAGAAGACCCTATAGTCTCCCAAGGCTGGGAGTCTGTGCAGATGCCCTCCCAGCCCCTAGCAGGTACAGGCACCCATCCGTGGGGTCTGCTGGCGCCGTGCGCCCTTAGCAGAGCACTGTTGCAGTGCTGCCCTCTAAATGACAAGACCCTTCACGTGCCCATCTGGCCAGGCCCGCCAGCGAGGCAGACCCGGCCAGCCCCTCCTGGGCTAGAGGGGGGTCATAACAGCTGAAGCTGCGGTCCCCAGGTCCCTCGCCCTCAGCTGGCCCCTGCCCACTTCCCCAGCAGAGCTGGTTCTGAGGACACAGGGGCTCATGCCCTAGAAGCAGTCCTTCTGGTGGCAGAGTCTGTTGAGGAGGCTGCTGAGGCAGTGCCCCGGGGCGGGGGTGCTGCCTCTCCCCACCGGCCCCCCTCCCCCCCACCGTGGCCTGGATTCGGCGAGAGAGAAGGCTGCGGAGAGGAAAGGCAAGGGAATAAAGAACCCTGTGGATATCTCCATGGCTTTGATGGAGCAAGAAAGGGTGCTCCCAGCCCTCAGCCTTCAAACACTCCCCCCGGAAGGATGCATTTCTAAAGTGTCTGTTGGAAGACTCACTTCCTCAGCAAATCACTCTCCAAGGCAGGCGCAGAATGTGGTTCTCCACATGGGGCCTTTCTGCACTGGCTGCCCCACACTTCCAGGGCCTCCTCCATGCCTGGCACACCGAGCCGGTGACTGATGCCAAAGAAACAGGACAGGCAGAGCCAGGATTTGGACCCAAAGCCTCAACCCCGAGCCCCCCCCGTCTGTCCTCAGCCGTGCCCTGAGGCCTCCTCCTGGTAACAGTGTCCCCAGCGCCCCTCGGGGCTGGAGCAGCCCCAGCTGTGCACAGCGCATGGGGCCGGGGGTCCCCATCATCCTGTGGCCGTCACCTCCAGGTGAAGTGGGACGCCACCTTTGTGGTAGCATCCAGCCGGGAAGTTCGGGGCTCCTCAAACTTCTTGCACCCTCCCTGGAGAGAGAGGCGCTGCCTTCGGCTGTGTTCTCGTGAAACAGGAGGGATGTCCCTGCTTCCTGCATGCGTTGGGCGTGGTTGGTGTTGAAGGTGTTAAACCCCCGCCAGGGACATGTGACTGCCTGGCACAGCGCTGTGTAGTCAGGCTGTATCCGAAAAGCCATCCTGCGTGGGAGGAAGGAGGGCCGTGCTGGAGGAGCCCCCGGAGGGAACCGTGGCCAAGGACGGCGGGCAGCTTCCAGGGAGGGACGGTGGGTGCCAGACCCAGGACTGTACAAGCCACATGAGACACAGGCATTTGCTGGTTATACAGCTAATTATATCAACTGACCACAGTGAGCTCAGGAACCCACCCCGCAGGAGCCCCTGGAACGTCCATGCCCTGTTGTGACCCCAGAGAGAATCCAAATTGCTGGTGGACATAGGAGAAAATGTTTGACTTCATTATTATCAGGCAACACAAAATACACCCGCTGCGAAAACCTTCCCACAAGCGCCAGGTTGGCGGGAACCAGAAAGCTGGACAGTGGCCCAAGTTGGTGGGGAACGGGTGGTAGCGGCCCTGCCTGTCTGCCAGGGTGCAGGGGGGATGGAGTGGACCAGCCTCTTTGGAAAACAGTTTGGCATCCGATAGTGGAATGGGGATGCCTGCACTTGTGTCCCAGCAACTTCAGTCTGGGCACCTGCCCCAGAGACACATGACCCATGGGCGACGCTTGAGCGCGAGAGCTCAGGGCCGGAGACCCCCCGGGGGGCGTGCTGAGGGGGCCGGCACCGCCCAGCAAGGCCCCGGAGGTCACAGCCCGCCCGGCCCCTGGCCACCTGCAGGCAGCACCACTGCATCGGTACAAGCTAAGGCCAGGGTGCGGATCAGGCAGAGCAGCTGCAGCTCAGGCAGACCCCAGGGCATCGGGAGGCAGGCGGTGCCACTGGCCTTCAGGGGCCCGCGGGGGCAGGGCGTCTCCCAGTCCCCAGACTCCCCCAAGGGGTAAGGAGTGTTCTTATCCCTCCTGAGCCCAGCGGGGCGTCTCCCCAGCATCTGCGGGCCGGGAACTGGGCTGGGCCTGGGGATCTGAAAGCAGATGGGGAGCATTGGAAATACGCAGAGTGACCCCTGGGTCCCGTGGCTCCCACGTGGCCCTGGCTCGTAGTCTGCGTCCGCGGGCCAGAAGCTCCCGCACGGCCGGTGTGTTGCCGTCACTGGACGGCGGCCCACGGCAGGAAGCCAGCACTGCCCTCTAGGACCCAGACTGGCGACAGGGGCCGCCCTGGGAAGCCGCGTCCTCTTGCCTCCCAAGCCCCCCTCCCAGCCAGGATGGGGGTTGAATCTGTGCCCACACAATTGCAAGGGGGGCCCTCTTTCCTGCCCTGGGTGGTCTCCCCCTCAGATCTCCCCCCAGAGCCCACCCAGGCAGCACCTTGCTGGGCAGCAGTGAAGGGTGAGGTGCGAGCTCCGGTAGCTTCTGGGTCTGCCCGGAAGGCTGGCTCTATACCCAGGAGATGGAGCTGGCTGGCAATGACCAGGTCAGGCCGTGTGGGCGGTGGCGGGAGGGAAGTCTCCCCAAGCCTGCAGCAGCCCCTGGTGGGCGTCCGGGGGCGAGGCTGGAGCACAGGCGTCTGGAGGCGCCTCGCTGGCTTCTCTGTTCGTAGCACGTCACCCCGCGCGCGTACACACACACACATCCCAAGCCCCCCTCCCAGCCAGGATGGGGGTTGAATCTGTGCCCACACAATTGCAAGGGGGGCCCTCTTTCCTGCCCTGGGTGGTCTCCCCCTCAGATCTCCCCCCAGAGCCCACCCAGGCAGCACCTTGCTGGGCAGCAGTGAAGGGTGAGGTGCGAGCTCCGGTAGCTTCTGGGTCTGCCCGGAAGGCTGGCTCTATACCCAGGAGATGGAGCTGGCTGGCAATGACCAGGTCAGGCCGTGTGGGCGGTGGCGGGAGGGAAGTCTCCCCAAGCCTGCAGCAGCCCCTGGTGGGCGTCCGGGGGCGAGGCTGGAGCACAGGCGTCTGGAGGCGCCTCGCTGGCTTCTCTGTTCGTAGCACGTCACCCCGCGCGCGTACACACACACACACACACACACACACACACACGCAAACACAAACGTCCGTCTTGGCCCGTGAAGCCCCTGCCGGCCTCCAGGCACCGTCCCCTTGAGTGTGGATCAGGGCCTCATGGCGTGAGGCTCAGGGCCCATGGGGTAATGAGCTGCCCCTCTGGGAAGAGCACAGGCTCCCATCTATCAGGGCTGGAATTGGGGCGCGGGTGGTGGACTGAGGGGGCCTAAATGGCCAACACCTGCTTCCTGGTCTCTCCCTGTCCTTGTCTTTGGCCCATCAGCCAAGGCGGCCCAGCACCCCCGCCTGCCCTACCTGGGCTGTGGATTCAGGCAAGGAAGGGTCATTTTTCCTGCCTGGGCCAGAGCAGGATGGACCAGAGGGGCGGGCTGCGGGTCCCAGAGGGAGGCGACCGTGGGCGCAGCGTCCAGGGTCCATCAGCGTGTGGCACGAGCTGCCCGGGTGTGTCGGGGCCTGCGGCGTCCCTCGGTGCTGTCCTGGAACCTGTTTCAGCTGCATCCCGCCTTCCCGGTGTAGCACTGGGCTTTCAGAGGAGCTAAGACCAGTGAGTGGAGGCCTCAGCCACCCGGAAGCAGTGACTCAGGACCCATGGAAGTTACGCCATAGAGTCGCGCAGAGAATCCCCGCGGCGGGCGCTCTCCCCGGCGGGCGCCCCCCATGAATGGGGGCAGGTCTCCAGCTCCCCCGAGGAGTTTCCACCTCACCAGGGCATCTTTCCGCTGGGCAGGGGCAGCAGAGGCCTGGGCCTGAGCAGGAAGCCGTGCCATGGTTCTGCCCTGGGCTCCCATCTCCTGGCAGCACGTCGGTCACAGCTGTGCGCCAGTAGCCAGTGGAGAGTCAGCGAGGCCGCTGTAGTGGGACTGGGTCACACTCACCCTCCTAAATAACCCAGCCCACGGGGTCCTCGGGCTGTTGACTGTGCAGGCCTCTGTGTGCACACGGTGCCCAGGTGTCTCTCTAACCAGGCCTCGCGGGCATCCCTGGGAGCCTCGGGCTCTCCTGAGTCGTGAGGGGTCCTGGGTGGGCCAGAGAGGCCCCCAGGTGGACCCAAATCAGGAAGACCTTTTATCAGCGAACCCGGGGAACCCAGCCGGGAGGTTTGGAAGCTGAGATTTCTGGTTCACGAGCCTCTCTGCCTCCCCAGTCTAATCGTGTGCTCTGCTTCTTGCTATGCCCCGTCCACCCTCCTCCCAGGGTCAGTACAATACAGGAGCCCAGCAAGGGGCTCTGCTCTCAGAGCTGCCTTTTCCTCATCCATCTTAACCACCACCCCCCAATAGAAAGAGCTGGGAGGGCCCAGGAGGATGTCATTGAGCCCCTCCCTGAACTGGGAAGGAACACACGTGGGATGAGCCTAGTCACACGGGCAGACCTGCCGCATCCCCCCCCCGCCGCCGCCCCGCACACCACACGCTGCTTGGCCAGACACACACGCAGCGGCTCCTCATGCTGTTGCTTTCTTTCTGGGTTTAAACCCTTCATCTCCTTTGCTGTGCTCAAGGGCCCCGTGCAGTACAGGTGGGAGAAGTTCAAGGGCAGGAGATTGTAGGCTCCTTTTAGGACCCGGCAGCTTGGCTACACGTGAGAACATCCTGTGTGCTGGGAGGATGGAGCAAGGAGACCGGAGGGAGAGCTAGTTGGGGGGGGGCGGCGGCGAAGCAGGGGCACCTCTCTTCTGTACCACCCCCAACCCACCCCAACCTCCACCCCCAACCCACCCCGACCCTCCACCCCCAACCCACCCCGACCTCCACCCCCAACTCTCCCTGACTCTCCACCCTGCCCTCCGAGTCTGGGTGTCCAGGACCTTTCCTGACCCTCCGGCCTGCTCCCCCAGGCCCCAGCTCCCAGCCTGGCTCCCTCAGTCCCCTTCCCCTCCTTAGGCTGGTGGTGTGTCGGAGCTAACCAGGACGTCAAACAATGGGCCAGAAAAGGCCTGTGAGGTACAGGGTGTCTGATGTGTGGGCCTGTGTATGGTGTGCACCCGTTGATGAATGTGTTTGTGCATGTGTGACTTGCGTGAACACGTGGGCACGTGTGTGGATGTGTGGGTTTTGCGTGCCTGTGTATCAAAGTTAGCAAGTAAATGTGTGAGAGCTGTGTGCATGTTGGCGTGGGTCCGTCTGTGCACACACGCCTGACAGATTGTGTTAGCACGCTCTGTGCACACACCTGTGTGTGTGAGTGACTGTGGGTGGCACAGCCACGGCTGAGTCAGACCTGGAGGTGGAGCCCGCTGTGTGGGCGGCCTCGGAGTCTAGCTGTGCAGGAGCCACGTGACTGTGTCCTCCACGTGCACCGCCCGGAGCCGTTGTCCAGGCAGCTCTGCAGCCGTGGTGTCATGAGCATGTTCTCGCGTGTCCCGTGACTGTCGTAGGCTCACATCACATTCACTGGGCTGGCGGCTCCCCGCGCACGGCTGTGCCTTCGTGGCAACAGCTCCGTCTTCCCTCACTCCTACATCCGCTCACCTGCTCACAAGCTGAAAAGGTGAGGCTCCCTGCGTGCCCACCGAGGTCTGTGTGCTGAGCCCGTGGGGCTGGGCCAACGGCGGGGGGCCGCACGGTCTGGGACGGAGGGCAGACTGGGCAAACACCTGCTCCCGCGGCGGCTGACGGTGCAGCAAATGCTCGGCGGCTCCTGACGTCCGGGAACCGTGGGATGTCGTCTGGCGGGGTCTCTTAAGATGTTGCCGAAAACCTCGTTCCCGACATAAAATGAAACGTTGCGGCGTGGCGTCTGCTTCCCGGGAGTTGTCGGGACGTTGGGGGCCGCGGGGGCCTGTCCGCAGACCCGCTGCCCCTCTGCCGGCGCCGCAGCTCAGCCCAGGCCTGTCTTGCAGGAGAACGTGTCCCTGGCCGACATCCTCTCCCTGCGGGACAGCGGTCTCAGCGAGCAGGAGGCCTGGGCCGTGTGCCTTGAGTGCAGCCTGTCCATGAGGAGCGTCGCCCACTCGGCCATCTTCCAGACCCTGTGCATCACGCCCGACACCCTGGCCTTCAACACCAGCGGGAACGTGTGCTTCATGGAGCAGCTCAGCGGTGAGGCCCGGGCGGGCGCCCGCAGGGGAACGGGAGCGCGGAGTCGGCGAGTGGACGCGGGCCCTCCCTGGGCCGATGGTCCCGGAGCCGGGTTTCCATGGTAACCTGCTGGTACCTCCGCCCCCTCCCCACCGTTGGGGGCTCGGGACGCGCTGGTGCTCGCAGCTCCCCGTCCCCGGAGGCCTGGAAGCCTGTCCTCCCCGCTGACCCGGGCCGGGGGTGGTGGGAAGGGAGGGTCGCCGTGTGACCCAGCGCCTTCTCTTCCCTTCCCAGACGACCCCGAGGGAGCCTTTGTCCCCCCGGAGTTCGATGTGACTGGGAACACCTTTGAGGTAAGTGGCAGCAGGTGGGCCAGTGCCTGGCCCCCCGCGGACCGTCACCTGGCGGCAGTGAGCGCCTGCGGTCGGCACCCCGGGGGCTTCGGGGGGCCCTCCCACCTCTGCCCCCTCGGGTCCCCAGCGACTTGGCTGCAGCGAAAGCCCGTGCCTGGCCGCAGGCTCCTCACTACAGCGCGTAACGCGTTGTCTGCGTGCGAATTGACTACGTTTACGATGTTAAAAGCGCCTGGCGTTACCGGTGGTGACTGACCGGAGTCACAGCCCCTCTGAGGGGTTGGGGGGCATCCACGGCCCGGAGAGTCACCCCCGAGAGTGAGAGGCAGCCACGCCCAGGACAAGGCCAAGGGCGCCGAGGCCTCCGGGGCCCCTGGGCACCCCCAGTGCAGCGAGGTGGGTAGGGGGCCTAGAGGAGGGGGGCCGCTCGCTCGTGCTGCTTTCGCTTTCTAAAGAGTCTCCTGCTGCGCCTTAGCTTCTGGAACTTCCTTTTTGGTGGTTTCCCTAGACTCCCCTGCACTGGGTGTCATGTCCTTCGTGGGGGGAGGCCTGGTGGGGTCAGCGCTGCTCCGCGTGGCCTCCGTGTGTCCAGCGAGAGCTCCCAGCGGGGCAGCGGGGTCGCTTGCAGAGCAGGGCAACTCTCTCCTACGGGGCTGCCTGAGGTGCACCCCCTCCAGCGCCCAGAGACCCCTCACCCCCTCCTGCGGGGGCAGTTCCGCCGGGCTTGCCAGGGCTTGTGTTCCTGTCGGTCAGGACAGTGGGCTTGCAGGTGGTAGGGTGGGGACCCCTCTGTGCAAGAGCCCATTTCTATCCAGTTGCTCAGCTTTTCTCCCTGTATTTTCATCCCTTTTGTTAGGACTGCAAATGCTATGTCCACCGTGTGTCTCACTTCCTTGAAGGCAGCGGTTCTCAAACTTTTTGGTTCTTGGAACCCTTTACACTCCCAAAAATCACTGAGTGCCCAGACAGCTTTGTTTGTGTGGGTTATATGTGCCAGTACTCACTGAATTACAGGTTAAAACGGAGAAATGCGTAAAAAGTCTACCTATTAATTCATTCAATGACAACTGTAAACCCATTGCATGTTAGCACATATAACATATTTTCCTGAGAAATAACAATATTCCCCTCCAAAAAAAACAGTGAGGAGAGTGGCATCGCTTTACATGTTTGTGAATCTCTTGAATGTCCGGCTCAGCGGAGGCCTGGGTTCTCACGGCCACGTCTGGGTCCAGTCTGCTGTGACAGCACAGGCCCGCGGCCCTGGCAGCCTCCACGGCCTATTGCTGGGAAATTGTTTAGCCTCTGGAACCACGCTTTGAGAAAAGCTGCCTGAAGGCATCCTCTGATGGAAAAAAAAGTTTCTAATTTCTAATATAGTCAAATTATTGGTGTTTTCTTTCACTGTGTGTTTTTGTGCCTTAAGAAACCTTGCCAGCCTCAAGATCCAACAGATATTTACTGACATTTTCTACCAAGAACTTTAAAGTTTTGTTCTTCACATTTAATCTGCCTGAGGCTGATTTTTTTTTAGTATTTATTTATTTATTTGGCTGTGCCGGGTCAGTTGCCGCAGGTCTTTTAGTTGCAGGATCTTCAGTTGCAGCATGTGGGATCTAGTTCCCTAACCAGGGATCGAATCAAACCTGGCCCCCCGGCATTGGGAGTGTGGAGTCTTAACCACGGCACCTTCAGGGCAGTCCCGAGGTTGATTTGTTATGTATGTGAGGCAAGGATCCAAGTTCATTTCTTTTGTATGGATAACCGTTGCTCCCAGCTGTTTGTTGGCTGGCCCCGGTACGCGCCACCTAAGCCATATACACCCCAGTTCCAGACGAAAATGGGTCTGCTGCCCGGGCCCACCCCTGGGGGTGGGCCCATGGGGGTCTGCCCACCCCTGCACTAGAGCTGCTTTTATTGGCCCCAGCTCCGCCACGAGCCCAGCATCTCACAGCGAACATGCCCGGTCCCTGTTCTTTTCAGAAGCGTCCTGACTATTCTTAACTCTTTATTCTTCCACATAAATTTTAGAATTAGTATCAAGTTCCAGGAAAAGCTCTGTTGGCATTTTGACTAGAATGGCTCTGCATGTATAGATGAGTTTGGGGAGAATTCATACCCCTATAGTATGTGATACATGTTATACCTCTTCGTTTATTCAGCTCTAATTTACTGTCTCAGTAACATTTTAAAACCTTTATTGTACGTTTTACTTGGATATCCTTTACTAGTTTATTCTCAGGAATGAGATATTTTCTGATTCTATTCTAAATGGGTGGCCATCTTTCTAATCACATTTTTTTGCTTTTTGGGGCAAGTCTACAGAAATGCAGTTCGCTTAAACATCTTACTCTTACATCAGCCATCTTGGTAAATTCTTTTATTATTTCTGATAACTTATAGAGTCTTTTAGTTTTTCTATTTAACTGATCAAATCACCAGCAGAAGGTGGCAGGCAGCGTTGATCCCGCCGTCCAAAGGCTTGGTGCCAGGTTCCCCTTCCAAGTGTCCTGAGTGGGCCTGGAGCAGCGGTGTGACAGGGTCAGTGATTTCTCCACGATCCTAAGAGAGCTCTTCCCACCTCCCCACCCTGGATGACATTTGCAGTGGCCCCCTGAGGTCCCCACTGTGCCAGAGGGATGGAGTTCTATCAGGAAATGCTTCTGCATACTTGGAAATGATCATTAAGATGTTAATATCTCCCTTTTTCATTTTCTAGCATTAAATCAACCTTTCCTACTTAGAGAAACCTAAGCTGGCTGTGTCCTATTTTTTCTTTACACCGTTGCATTTGATTGACTAATGCTTGCTTTGGGTCTCTGTGTATTTTTCTCGAGTGGACTGGTAGTTTTCCATTCTGTTGATGTTTCTGACTCGTGTGAGCCATCAGGACTATCCTAGCTGTATGTAAATGCCCCCGCTTCCTTTGCCCTGTAGTAGTTTATGTAAGAATGGGATGGTCTGTTCCTTCAAAGTCTGGTCAGACTTACTTATGAAGCCATCTGTTTCCTTGGAGCAGAGATTTTTAATTGCTGCTCTATTTTTAATAATTCTAGGATTTATCTGTTTTGTATTTCTTATTGAGTCAGCTTCGTGGTAAACCATATGTTTCTAAAAATTTACCCTTTGTTACCTGTGTTTTTAAAGTGGCAGGTGAGGTCCTTTCTGAATCCCTGCATCATCGTAGGTGCCCTCTCTTCCACTCCTTGGATAATTTATTTGTACTTTCTCTTGCCAGCCTTGCCGAGGGGGTGGGGTTACATCTTTTCTTAGTTTTGTCGACAGAAATAATCTAACAATTCATAATAGGAAAGGAAAGAGTGTTATGTGAGCCAAACTGAGGACTATAGCCTGAGAGACACAGATTCAAGAAGCAGATGAATCCTGTTCCCCAGGCTACAAAATGGGGAGGGCTTGTAAAGGCAAACTCCACAAAATTCCTTAAGTCGTTTGTCGGGAATTAGGATTGGAACTGCAAGAAGTAAGGGTGCTGGTTAAGCATGATTGGTCGGGGTCTGAAATGGTAGCATAGTTACAAGGAGAGACTTGAGACCTAAGGTTGTGGGTGGCAGCTGCTGGCAGATACTGTTTTGAGAACGGCCAGTGGTGTCATTGAGTCTGATAGGGTCCCGAATTCAAGTTCTCAGAGATGCAGGAATGTGTCTGAAACCACATCCACAGCAGCCACCCGGCTCCATCCTGGATGCCTGAACCACAGTTACTCCATTTTGATTTTTAAATATATCCTTTTCTTTAATGGTTAAAGCAGTTGTACAATGTGTGTTCGGCAGGCAGTTGTACAATGTGTGTTCAGCAGGACTTAAGACAGGCTGCTCTAGATGAATGGATAAAGAAAATGTGATATATATGTGTATGTGAGATATATATATATATGTGTGATACACACACACACACACACACACACACACACACACACAATGGAATACTACTCAGCCATAAAAAAGAATAAAATAATGTCCTTTGCAGCAACATGGATGGACTTAGAGATTATCATGCTAAATGAAGTACATCAGAAAGAGAAAGACAAATACTATATGATATCACTTATATGTGGAATCTAAAATATGACACGAATGAACTTTACAAAACAGAAACAGACACACAGACATAGAAAACAGACTTGTGGTTGCCAAGGGGGAGGCGGGTGAGGGAGGGGTGGATTGGGTTTGGGATTAACAGATGCAAACTATTATATACAGGATGGATAAACAACAAGGTCCTACTGTATAGCACAGGGAACTATATTCAATATCCTGTGATAAACCGTAATGAAAAGAATATATATATGTATAACTGAGTCTCTTTGCTGTACAGCAGAAATTAACACAACAATGTAAATCAACTGTACTTCAATAGAAAAAAATTTTTTAAAAAGACAGGCTGCACGTGAGTGCAGCTAACATGGCAGCAGAGAGCACACAATGATTTGCCCCCAGAAGGACTTGCCGGGCCTCCTCTCTGCACCCGTCAAGTCCACCACCTTCCAGAAGCCTTCCCAACCAGTGGATCCTGTGGGGATTTCTCACCTCTCTGAGGTCCTGTAGCCCTGATCTCCTTAGCAGCCCTTCTTGTAGTGAGTGCTGAGTGAATGTCAATAATGAGTGTAATTATTGTTATTAATATTATGAAATGACTGTTATTCTCTTTGCCCTCCTGGAGCACAGGGACATGTATCTTAAAAAAAAAAAAAAAAAAAAAGACGGGCTGCTCTGACCAGCACAAAGTTCAAGCCAAATCACATATGAGCCAGAGCGACTTCCCCAAACCTCCATACGTGAAAGTTTCTTCCAACAGCTTTTCAACGAGCCCACCTTGTATGGTGTGAGGTCTCCTGTCCCGTCTTGGTTTCTCCTTCTCCATCAATTCTGCTCTTATGTTCCAGTCTCTTCTTGTGCTTGTTTCGAGTTTAGTGAGTTTTCCTAACTTGAGTTGGACACGCAGCTCATCAGTCTGAGCTTTTCTTCTTTCCTAATATTAGGGTCAACACCTAAAGCTGAGAATTTCTCTCTGAACACGAGGTTTGCCACACGGCATATGCGGTATCATTCACTTCTAGGTGTTTCTTTATTTTGTAAAAAAAGAAAGACTTTGATGTGGACCATTTTTTAAGTCTTTATTGAATTTGTTACAATATTGCTTCTGTTTTATGTTTTGGTTTTTTTCGCTGCGAGGCATGTGGGATCTTAGCTCCCAGCCAGGGATCAAACCCACACCCGCTGTGTTGGAAGGCGAAATCTTAACCACTGGCCCGCCAGGGAAGTCCCTCGAGGTGTTTCTTTATTTCCCCTGGGATTTCTTCTGAAATAATGGGTGGGGTTTTCTTATTTTTTATTGAGATACAGGCAGAGCTCACTTCATTGCACTTCACTTTATTGTGCTTTGCAGATACTGCATTTTTTACAAACTGAAGGTTTGTGGCCGCCCTGCATTGAGCAAGTCTGTCGGTGCTATTTTCCCAGCTGCATTTGTTCACTTTGTATCTCTATCACATTTTGGGAATTTTCACAATATTTCAAGCTTGAAAATTATTATTATTAGATTTGTTACGGTTATCTGTGATCAGTGAGCTTTAACGTTGCTATTGTAACTGTTCCACGGCACAGTTTACTGACAGATGCGGTGTGTGTTCTGACTGCTCCACTGACCGCCCTTCCCAGTCCCTTCCTTGGCCTCCCTGATCCTTGAGACACAACAGTATTGAAATTAGGCCAATTAATAACCCTGCAATGGCCTCTAAGTGTTCAGGAGAAAGGCAGAGCCACGGGTCCCTCCCCGCGCGTTGGGCCATTCGGGTCTTCTGTCGCCTTGTCGCGTTTCCTTTTTTGCCGAGTTGTCTGCTCCTTACTCTGAGGTGTAGACGGCGCTGTACCCCTCCCTTTGCAGAGAAAGCGAGTCCAGCAACGGAAGGGAGCCACCATCCACTCTCCAAGTGACAGAGCTCCCTGGGTGGAGGGGCTTTCCCGGGGCAGGGACCCCACCTGCTGCAGGGTGTAAGGACAGGCAGGCCCACGACAGGGAGGGAGGAGTGATGGGGACCACGCTCGGGGGGAAGGGGGAGACTGTCCTTAGCAGGAAGGAAGGGGGCTCCCCTTCCTTTTTAATGCTTCCTGTCCCCGGATCTTCCTATCCTGACAAGTTTTCTTCTCTGAGTCGCCATAATTCCTAGTGGGTGGTCGGTGACTTTCCCTGTTGCTCCTCCCCGGAGCCAGCAGGTCCTTCTCGCCTCACACCTGTGTCAGCGTGGGCACCGGTGCCCCGATCCCGGTGTTGGCACCGCCCATGATTCTGGGGTCCCCGCTCTGTGCTCAGATGGCAGCAGAGCAGGTGCGATCCTGCCTCATGGGCCGTGGTCCACAGTGGGACGGACTTGGTGCGAGTAGCGTTTGCAGGATCACCACTAGGGGGCTTCCAAGACAGGAATTAAAGGTGGAAAGACCTCGAGGGCCAAAGACGCTGGTGTTGGCCAGTGTGTAGTGGACAGTGTCATCTGAAGGCCGATGAGAAGTTTGTTTACTGAGTTATTTTCAAACTAAAAGAGATGGATGGATGGATGAAGGTGGACAGGGACAGAAAGATACAGATACGGATACAAAGAAAAGTAGGAAGGAAGGGAGGGAGGGAGGAAAAATAAATGTGGGTAGCGGATGGAGAGGGGATGGACGGATGGATGGATGCATGTGTGGGAAGGTAGACGGGTACCAGTGGTCCTGGAGGGGACAACAGGGTGTGGAGGGCAGGAACAGATACCCTGGTGCAGGGCCAGGTTTCACCCTCAGGGCTGTGACTCGCTGGGGGCCTCACTGCTGCGGCATGGCCTGCAGGTCGGGGCTCGTAGGATCTGCCTTTCCTTCCACCCCCAGCACCCAGCAGGGCTCCCAAACCAAGGCGTCTGCCTGAGTCTGTGCAGCAGCTTGAGCTACGCTTGGCCCCTTCAGGAAGCCCTGGGTGCTGGCTCTGTGGGGACCCAGGCGGAGGCCCTGGGTGCGGAGGGCGAGGTCAGCGTGTGAGGTGGGGAGCAGGCTGCCGTCCGCCTGGGGACCAGGGTGGGGGTGCCAGTGTCTCTCGTGAGAGGCTGGCAGCGGCCCAGGGGCCCGGCCTCATGCACAGGGAGAGCGGACAGACTCCGGGCCGTCAGGGTGGGCACCAGCCGTGTTCACAGGGCCCCGAGTGGGTAGCTGGACACCCTCCTGAGCAGCCTGGCGTTGTCTGTAGGTGACGAGATTGTGGGCCTGAGAGCTCAGGGGCTTCAGTGGAAAATGATAGAATAAAAGACTGCAGAAGTCAGCGGAAGGCAAGGTACAACCCCCAAAGTACGGAGCTTTCCTTTGTGTTGGTAGTTACCAGTTCGAGAGGAAATGGAAAATGTCCCACTTACAACAGCCACGACCACAGAAAGCCCGGGAGTGAACATGGCAGGAAGGGTTGAAAGTGCACAGCAAACCACTTTTCTAAAGATGAAAAAACAAGGCACGAGAAAATGAGGAGACAGACCCTGTCCCTACACTAAGGATTTTTTCCAGCTTTACTGTGACGAAACTGACATTTAATGTCGTGTAAGTTCAGGGCCTACAGCCTAATGATTTGATATACTTAACATATTTCAAAACTATTTCCCCGTAGGGTTAGTTAACACCTAACACCTCCACCACTAATTACCATTTCTTTTTGGCGGTGAGAACATTTAAGGTCTACTCTCTTAGGAACTTTGACGTATACAGTACAGTATTGTTGACTGTAGCCACCATGCTGTGCATTAGATGCCAAGAACCTATTCGTCTTATAACTGGAAGTTTGTGCCCTTTGACCAGTGTCTCCTCATTCCCCGCCGCCCACAGGCCCCTGGCAACCTCCATTCTACTCTCTGTTTCTATGAGTTCAGTTTTTTAGATTCTACATGTAAGTGAGATCATACAGTATGTCTTTCTCTGTCTGACTTATTTCACTTAGCATAATGCCCTCAACGACCATCCTTCTTTCTTGAGGCTGAATAATATTCCATTGTGTATATAGACCACATTTTCTTTATCCATTCACCCAAAGACAGTTAGATTGTTTCCATGTCTTGGCTTTTGTGAATAATGCTGCAGTGAACATGGGGGTGCAGATATCTCTTCGAGAGCCTGATTTCATTTCCTTTGGATATACACACAGAAGTGGGATTGCTGGATCATATAGAGGTTCTATTTTTAATTTTTTGAGGAATCTCCACGTTGTTTTCCACAGTGACTGCACCAATTTACATTCCCACCAACAGTGCACAAGAGTTCCCTTTTCTCCACATTCTCACCAACACTTGTTATCTCTTGTCTTTTTGATAACAGCCATTCTAACAGGTGTGAGATGATCTCATTTTGATTTTGATTTGCATTTCCCTGACGATTAGTGAGGTTGAGCATCTTTTCATGTACCAGTTAGTTATTTGTATGTCTTCCTGGGAAAATGTCTATTCAGTTGCTCTGCCCATTTTTTTTAAATAGCATCTTTTTTAAGAAAAATTATTTATTTATTTATTTGGCTGTGCCGGGTCTTAGTTGCAGCAGGCGGGATCTTTAGTTGCAGCATGCGGGATCTTTTAGTTGTGGGGTGCGAACTCTTAGTTGTGGCACGTAGGATCTGACTATTGGGAGCATGGAGTCTTAGCCACTGGGCCACCAGGGAAATCCCCCTCTGCCCATTTTTTAATCAGATTCTTTTGTTGCTCTTGAGTTGTGTGAGTTCTTTATCTACTTCAGATATTATCCCCCTATGAGGTAAATGGTTTGCAAATATTTTCTCCCATAGGTTGCCTTTTCACATTGTTAATTGTTTCTTTTGCTATGCAGAAGCTTTTTAGTTTGATGTAGTTCCATTTATTTGTTTTTTCTTTTGGTGCTTGTGCTTGTGGTGTTATGTCCAAAAAAATCATTGCCAAGACCAATGTCAGGGAGCTTTCCCCCTATGTTTTCTTCTATGATTTCTGTGGTTTTCAGGTCTTATGTTTAATTCTTTAATCCATTATGAGTTAGTTTTTGTGTGTGCTGTAACATACAGGTCCAGTTTCATTCTTTTGCATGTGGCTGTCCAGTTTTCCCAATATCATTTATCGTAGAGACTGCCCTTTCGCAGTAAGGGTTCTTTGCTCCCCTGTCAAATACTAGTTGACTGTATATGTGTGGTTTTATTTCTGGGCTCTCAATTCTGTTCCATGTGATGGTTTTTATGCCAATACCATACTGGTTTTTTTTTTTTTTTTTTTGTGGTATGTGGGCCTCCCTCTGCTGTGGCCTCTCCCGTTGCGGGGCACAGGCTCCGGACGCGCAGGCCCAGCGGCCATGGCTCACGGGCCCAGCCGCTCCGCGGCACGTGGGATCCTCCCAAACCGGGGCGCGAACCCGGTTCCCCTGCAACGGCAGGCGGACGCGCAACCACTGCGCCACCAGGGAAGCCCCCCATACTGGTTTGATTACTAGAGCTGTGTAATACACACACCAAGAAGTGTGATGCCTCCAGCTTTGTTCTTTCTCAGGATTGGTTTGGCTATTTGCAGTCTTTTGTGGTTCCATACAAACTTCTGGATTTTTTTTTTCTATTTCTATGAAAATGCCATAGGACTACTGATAGAAATTGCATTCAGTCTATAGATGGCTTGGGGTAGGATGGACATTTTAACAATATTAATTCTTCTGATCCATGAACACAGGATATCATTCCAGTTATTTGTGTCTTCAACTTCTTTCATCAAAGTCTTATTCTTTGCAATGTACAGATCTTTCACCTGCTTGGTTATATTTATTCCTAAATATTTTATTGTTTTTCCTAAATATTCTATTGTTTTTGATGCTATTGTGAGTGTGATTATTTTCTTTATTTCTTTTTTAGATATTTCATTGTTAGTGTATAGAAATGTAACTGATTTATGCATGCTGATTTTGTATCCTGAAATTTTACTGAATTTGTTGTTACTAAAAGATTTTTGGTGGCATCTAAGATTTTCTATATATAAGATCATATCATGTGTAAATAGAGACAATTTTATTTCTTCCCTTCTACTTTGGTTGCCTTTTATTTCTTTTTCTTGCCTAACTGCTCTGGCTAGAACTTCCAGTGTGTCGAAAAGGAATGATGAGAGTGGGCATCCTTGTCTTGTTCTGAACTTAAAGGAAAAGATTTCAAACTTTCACCATTGAGTATGATGTTAGCTGTGAGCTTGTAATACGTGGCCTTTGTTATGTTGAGGTACATCCCTTCTATACCCAGTTCATTGAGAGTTTTTACCATGAAAGGATGCTGAATTTTGCCAAATGCTTTTTTCTGCTTCTGTTGAGATGATCATATGATGTTTATGTTTTATTCTATTAATATGGTGACTCATATCTACTGATTTGTGTATATTGACCCATTTTTGCATCTTAGGGACAAATCCCCCTTGACCGTGGTATATGATCCTTTTAAGGTACTTTTGAATTTAGTTTGCTAATACTTTGTTGAGGATTTTTACATCTATATTCATCAGGGATATTGGTCTATAGTTTTCTTGTACTGTTCTCGTTTTGCTTTGATGTCAGGGTAATGCTGGCCTCATAAAATGAGTTTGGGAGTGTTCCCTCTTCTTCAATTTTTGCAAGAATTTGGGAAGGACTGGTATTAATTCTTTAAATAAATGTTAGTAGAATTCACAAGTGAAATCATCTAGTCCTGGGCTTTTCTTTGTTGGGAGGTTTTTGATTACTGATTCGATTTCCTTACTAGTAATAGTTTGTTCAGATTATCTATTTCTTCGTGATTCAGTTTTGGTAGGTTGTAGGTTTCTAGGAATTCATCTATTTTTTCTAGGCTATCCAAGCTGTTGGCATATAAATAGTGGTCTCTTATGATCCTTTGTGTTTCTGTGGTATCAGGTGTAATGTCTCGTCCCTCATTTCTGATTTTATTTATTTGAGTCCTCTCTTTTTTTCCCTAGTTAGTCTAGCTAAAGGGTCCACAACCAGGACAGAGGTTTGTCTGCCTCTCACCTGACACATAGCTGGGCAAGACGCCTGCCAGGTCCCTTGGCATATGTTGCTGGATCCCACAGCTCCCACAAAGGAAATTTTGTCTACAGATGGATGCCGAATTGTTGTTGAGGGGGATACAATCTAGGGACAGCCATCTTGCTGACATCCAAGTATTTCATCTTGTAGGACGTTGGTCCTTCCCAAATTCTGCATCGTCAGTGCTGTTACAATAAAATTCCAACCTTTTGGGTTTTTCTTTTTTAATGGGAATGGGGGAACCTATATATATATTTTTTAAACCTGAAAAATGTGAAAATAATCAAACATTTTTGGGGAAAAAAATGGAGGGCCATTTGTCCACCAGGTATGAAAATGCACTCTGGGGAATTCCCTGGCAGTCCAGTGGTTAGGACTTGGCGCTTTCACTTTGATCCCAAGTTGGGGAGCTAAGATCCCACAAGCCACATGGCTCAGCAAAAAACAAAAAAACAAGGAAAGAAAATGCACTCTGAAGCTACCATAATTAAAATAGCACAGTAGCACAGTCTGGACAGAGGGAGAGACACAGAGTAAGAGGAGGGGAGGCCAGCCAGAGCCTGGAGCCCTGGGGAGCTGAGGGCAGCAGGACGAGAGTTCAGGGTGGACAGAGGGTGGGCTCTTCTTTAACAGCGTGGGAGATGGAGGTGGCTCTCCATCAGGAAGGAGACAAAACCAGATCCCTGCAGCACGCCAGCTCAAAGGTACAACCCACAGGGATTAGAGCGAGGTGCTTTAAAATTATAAAAGTATTGGAAAAAGCAGAAGTAAGCTGTTTTTATTGTCTTGGGCTATAGGGAAGGTCCTCTTAAGAAGCCAATAAAAAAATTATCCAACTTCACAGATTAAACATTAGAATTTTTGAATGTCAAAAGACACATGAAAAAGTTGAAACATAAATGACAGAAAAACGTGTGACACACAGACCAGGGATCAGCCCCTTCATGCACCAAGAGTGCACTCAAAACAGGCAACAGCTCAGCGGACAAATTAGCCAAGTCCATGAATGGGCATAAAGAGGAAAATTTGAAACAGCGAATAGAGATGAACAGATGCTTTGGTCTCATTCACGGTCACAGAAATGCACGTTGGCACGAGACACCGAGCTTGGGGAAGCTGCAGAGGCTGCGAGCTGGAAGGGGGAGGGGGTTTGCCCCCCACACACACGCACAGACACACACACAGACACACGCACACGGCTGGGCCGGTTACTCCCGAGGGAAGCTCCTCAGCAGCTCCGAAAACTGCAAATGGAACGGAGGTAGCCCAGATTGGTAGCCCCGCTTACGGGGCCTGAGCCTTCGTGAACGTACTGTGGGTGCACAAAGACGTCCACGTGAGGACGGCCGCTGCGGCGCCGCCACAACAGCAAAACATAGATACTGCCCTGAGTGGCGACGGGTGGACCTCCACGTGCCCAGCTCCTGAGAGAGATGCTGGCAGGGAGGTGGGTCAGGAGGGCGCGTCTCAGCCAGGCGGCCAGTGCAAACCAGACAGCCCTAGAACAACAGCAAGAGCCGGTGGTCTCAGACCTCCCCACAGACCAGGAAGGTGGGGTCTGAGGGTCATGTGAGGAGGCCGGGCAAGACGTCCCTGACAGGTCACGAGGCTGCCCAGGGAGAGGGCCAGGACCCCACCACTCAGCCATGCTGAGTGTGGCCCTGGCTAGGTGCTGACCCTGGACCAGAGTGGGCCCAGGGCTGGAGGTGGGGGACTCACTGGTTGGGGTGGGGGTAGCACTGGGGCAGGGAGGTGGGAAGAGCTGGCCTCTGGGGGCCCGGCCTCTACTCCTGAGCTGTGTGACCCACCTCTCTGGAGCCACATGGCTCAGGGCCCCCACCAGCTCCTGCTGGCCCAGCTGTGTGGCCCCGGGCAGGTTCCTGAACCTCTCTGGTCTCAGCTTCCTGTCAGTGAAGCGGGGATGATGAAGCCCCACGTGCGTGGTCCTGGGATGAGGCGAGAAGGCCGGATGGTGTTGGAGGACACCTGGCCACGGGGATCGGCAGCCCCTCCACGCCCCGAGGGCCGAGGCCTTCCCCGTGAGCCTGTCCCAGCGGGCATGGGGTGAAGAGCCCGACTCACACAGGGGAAAACCCTGACTTCCAAACTGCAAGAAACCTGCCTTTCCTCCTCCTCGAGTCGGTTTTTGAAGCATACATTTGGAAAAGAAAAAGCTGGCCCTCTGAAGACAGGGCAGGTGCCAGGCGAGGGCCTGTGCCAGGGAGGTGGGCTGGGGCTGGTGCAACGGGACCGGCACAAACCCCAGGCCCGGGAGCACGGGGGCGGCTCGGGGCCAGGAGAGGCGCCGTGCTGGGGGCAGGGGAGGCGGCCCTGTAAAGAGCAGGCGCGCCTGGCCCAGAGGAGCAGGGACTGCCTGGGGACAGGCGCTGCCCCGGGAGGCTGCGAGGCCCTGCCCCACGCCCAGCGGGCTCTCTGGTGCTGCCGCAGGCTCACATCTACTCTCTGGGGGCCACGCTGAAGGCAGCCCTCGACTATGTGACGGAGCCCGAGCCCCAGCCCAGGCTGAGCCGGGAGCTGGAAGCGCTGCTGGGCCAGATGCAGGCCGAGGACCCCGGGGAGCGGCCCGACCTGCAGGTAAGCGCGAAGGCAGCCCCCGCTTCCCCCAGGCGTGGCCCGGAGCCCCACGCGCCCCGGCCAGCGTGCACGCGCAGCCAGCACGCGCACGCGGGCCCCACCCGCCCGTCACCGGCCTCCCGACTCCTTTACTCTGCGCTTTTGCGATGAACGGCGTGCATTATGACTGTCACGGGCAGGACAGAATCCGCTGGTTTCACGAAGCAGATTCTGTCCCGCGGGGATCACGAAGCCCAGGATGCCCCGCTTCGCGATCCCGGCGCCTAGAGCGGTGAGGGGGTGGCGGGGGGCCGGGGGGCGGGGCTGAGCGCTGGCTCCGGTCACAGAGCATCATCGCACTGTGCGAGGAGAAGATGCAGCTCACGTCCTCCTGCCGCCTGTGCCAGAGCCTCTCGGCTGCCGGGAGGAGGGTGCTCTCCATCGAGTCCTTCGGGGCGTTTCAAGGTAAGCACGCAGGTGGACGGGGCTGCACACGCGCCCAGGCACATGCACGCACTCACACATGCACGCACGGGTGTGCACAAGCATTAACACGATCACGTACACACGTTCGCGCCAGCGTACTCCCCGTGTAAGCCACCCACGCTGACATGCACACGGATGCAGACAGACCACATGTGCTCCCACAGCACACATGGAAACATACAAGCATGTGCAAACTCGGACACACCTATTTAGACTATTAACTCACACAGCAAGCACACCCCCGTGCACACGCAGCACTCGCCCACAGTTTCCCACATGCACAAACACGTCTGCAAACGTGCACACACTCACACGCTCTGACCCACAATTGGAGGTGAGAGGCAGCTCATATGGGAAGTGACTGCCCTCAGGACTGGTCACCTCTGTCCTCTTCTGTGGGCGTTGGGGACATGGACACAGCACCGCCTGTCTGGTGGCCACTTACTTCCTGGCCACACAAGCTGCTGCTAAAGCATCTGGGATTTTCATGGCTCACACGGCATAATCTCGGGTGGCATTTTGAACAAACGCCAGTGTCTGCTCTGCACTGTGCTCGCAGCAGGGAGCCTGGAGGGTCCTGAGGGGAGGTGTGGAGCCTCTGGGGGCGGCAGGGCCCGTCCCCCAGCCAAGCGAGCGACATTTCCCACCACGCTGGCATTTGTGACGCTGCGGCACCAGGCCCGCTGGCGGCTCTAACATCAGGGAGGGCGTTAACACCGAGAGCAGAGGCTCCGTCGAGGGGGCTGCAGGCCACTGGGAGGGGAGGGCGTGTGCCTCTAGAGGGGTTCACACAGACACGTGTGTGGAATACTGTATGTCAGGACGAGATGGGGCTGCTGCCAGATTTAATTTATTCCTTTGGGGAGTATCACTTGTGTAATTGTAATAGCAAAACCATGTGCTCTTTGGATGAGCTAATCAGACAGGCCTTAGGAAACCCCATGAGCTCTTTGGATGAGCTAATCAGACAGGCCTTACGAAACCCCTTCGGGAAGCTCATCCTGGATCGGGCGGCGGGTGGAGGGGGGAGGCTGGGAGCCTTCGGACACTCATTACTTAGCCAGGATGGTGCGATTAAGGAAGCAGACGAGGACGTTTCTGGGCCAGTCCTGAGGGAAGGGGTGGGGGCCCTGGGAGGCCCCGTGCTCTCTGTGATGGGTGGGGGTCCAGGGGTCCTGCAGGAGTGGGTGCCTTGGTGGCCGTGAGCGTGGGGATTGCAGGGGGAGGCCCATCCTGGCCGTGGCCCTCGGCTGTAATCACGTCTTGCTTTTGCCCAGATGTCAGTGAGATCACCTGGAGGGAGAGACTGGCTCCAAAAAGTGTGGGGCCCAAGAGGCAGCCAGGGGCCCGCTTCGCGGACCCAGCGGCCCTGCCTGCCCTGGAGGGCCGGCCCCCGAGCCCTGCCGGAGAAGGCCTGGAGCACCCGGGGACCCCGCCCTCCAAGGCTCTGCTGTCAGCCCCTGTGAAAAACGGAGAAAGCCCGGGCCAGGAGGGGCTGGTCCCCGAGAGGCTGGCCTGCCTCCTCCTGGACGCCCAGCGGCCCCTGGGGGACCCGGACAGAGGCTTCCTGGAGAGGAGCCGCCTGAGGAAGGTGCAGACGCTGCCCCGGCTCCCGCCCTGCGGCCCCGAGGCCGGCGCTCTCTGCCTGTCGCTGACCAGCACGAAAACCCAGCCGCCGGCCCCAGAATTCTTCCCTCCAGACCCCAGGAAGCCCTTTCCGGAGGGGAAAAATGGCCTTACCGGCTTCCAGGCACAGCCCGAATCCAGCCTGTGGCCGAAGCGAGACGCCGAGCTCCGGCGCGGCGGGGACCGGGGGGCGCGTGGCCGGGGCCCCGCGGAGGAAAGCTCCCCGCCCGGTTCCAAGGGCCCTCGCGATTCCGGCAGAGACCCAGGGACTCCCGAGCCTGATGACGGCACTGCGGACAGAGCCGGGGAGCCGGGCGGAGCCGCCCTGGAGCAGGTGGGTGACCGTGGCCCGCGTGGCCCCGGAGGGACCTGCGCGCACGCGCACCCGCGCATGCGCGCCCTCCGCAGGCTCGGGTTCTTGAGTAAGAAGTCAGTCGCTCCCCTAAGGTGGGTCCCTGTGAGCATCTCAGGACGAAGTCACCTGGGGTTCGGTGGCCCGAACACACGTGCGTCTGTGGAGCAGTGCCAACTCCACCAGCTTCATTCCCACCGTGCTTTGCTGACCCAGAGGTCAAAGGGGAGGGCAGACTCTGAGTTACATTTTTATTCATATCCTGATAAGCACCTGAGGGTAGTTTACTTGAAAACTATGGTTACTTTAAAATGAAAGCCCATCCTGGAGACCCCAGCGCGTTGACACGTGCTTGATGCCCACGTGCTGTCCGCTCAGCCCACACCATCTCCACTGGCCTCCCCATGTCCACCCACCAGACCACACTCGTGTACCCAGAGCGTCCAGGCACCGAGGTGAAAACCTCAGCCCTGAGCCCAGGGCTCTGCTCACCTTCAAACGCCCACCAGCCTCATAGACAGCCCACCTCCCGGATGGGTAAACTGAGGCTTGGGGCCGCCATGAGGAGGGTGGGCAGTCGCTGAAGGGCAGAGCTGATTGGGAGCCCAGCCATGGTCTTAACCACCAGGCTTCCCTGCCCCGAAGGCTCAAGGGATCAGGGCCCACCAGACCTCGGCCCCCACACAGGTCACAACCCGTCAGGTGTCAGGGCTGGTCCAGAGTCGGGGACCCAGATCTCCTCTGGAGAGCACGTCCTGGGTGCAAAGCTGGCTGCTCCAACCCCACATGTAGCAGGAGGCTTGGGGGTCCCTGTGCCCCAGAACCTGGGCCGCTGGCCAGGCACAGGCTGGATGAGGCAGGGAGCGAGGTCTCAGGACCGAGGCAGCTACACCCTGGGCGCAGAGGGGGGTCCAGGAGGGGTGAAGACACTGCCTCTGGAACCTTCCTCTGAACATGCACTTCTGTGTCCAAGCGGGCGGTTGTACTCCCAGCTCTTCCCGTGGCTGCAAAGCAGAGAACTCCCTTCCAGCTGAACTCATTCTTCTGACTCTGAGACTTTAATGGGGGTGCGAGGGAAGGCGGACCCATAACATAAAATTTACCATCTTAACCATTTCAAGTGTACAGGACATTCACACTGTTGTGCCACCATGACCATCATCCCTCCCTGGAACTTTCTCATCATCCCAGACTGAAACCATATCCCCATTAAACACTTACTTCCCATGCCCTCCCCCCGGCCCTGATAACCTCTAATCTACTTTCTGTCTCTATGGGTGTGACTACTCTTATTCTTTGATATAAGAGGAATCATACAGTGTTTGTCCCTTTGTGACTAGCTTATCTCACTGACCACAGTGTCTTCAGGCTTCATCTATGTTGTAGCTGTGTCAGAATTCCCTTCCTTTTTAAGGCTGAATAATATCCATTGTATGGATGGACCACGTAATGCTTATCCGTCCATCCACCAATGGCACTTGGGTTGCTTGCACGTGTTAGCTCTCGTGAATCATGCTGATTTGAACATGGATGTGCAAATACGTCTTCAAGACCCTGCTTTTAAGTGGAATGGCTAGGTCAGATGGTAATTCTACGTCTGATTCTTTGAGGAGCCTCTGTGCTGTTTTCCACGTCGTTGTACCGTTTTACGTTCCCACGGGCCGTGCACAGGTGCTGGTTTCTCCACGTGCACCCCCAGCACCTGTTGTGCTGACATGGGGACTCTCCCAGCCCGTCATGCCAGGATTGCGCTGTGGGGGGCCGACCCCACGTGTCTGAGGCGGTCCTTGCCCTGTCGCCTTCCTCCCTGCATCCCTCTGAGGTGCCCACACACTGAATGTGGCTCTTCCCCGCCCCCTCAGGGCGTCTCCCTGCAGGACCTCCTGTCTAAGCTGGGCCGGCCCTTCAAGGAGTGCGAGCTCTGGGCTCTGTCCCACGCGTGCCTCAGCGCCCTGCGGACGCACGGCCAGCACCCAGGTGACGCCCTCCCATGGGTCCTCGTCCAGCCCACCGACCCCCAGCATGTCCGGGCCAGGACCCGGGGCCGCACGTGGCCTCTCTTGCCCGCGTGGGCTGTGTGGACAGCCTGGGGCCGGGTGGCAGTGTCCACCCTGTGAGCCGGGGGCGGCCTGGGGGTATCTACTCTGGTCTCAGGACCAAGGGGGTCAGAGGGCAGCTTAAAACGGGGGCCTCCCCCTGCTGAGGAGGGACAGGAGCTGTGCGGTGGCCCTGGCCCCCACCCTCTCAACAGGGGCGACGCTGTCCCCAAGGAGACGAAGATTGGCTGGAGCGGGGGCGGGGGGGTCCTCAGACGTTAGACTGGTTTGTGGCCCCTGAAGCTCAGCCCTACCAGGGAGAGGGACTGGTCTCCGGCCCCACGGTGGTTCTAGCAGGGCGGGGCACTGCACTCTGGCCCCCCTCGGGTCCTGGGAGCCTCAGGCCTCCCTCGGGTCCTGGGAGCCTCAGGCCTGTGGGTACGAAGCGCCGGCACCTGGCACCCAGCCTCCCCGGGGACACCTCCCAGGGCCCTGCTCGGCGGGTGGGTCACGTCCGTCTGTCCCCTCCTCTTCCCGCAGCTCCTGTGTCCCATGGCTGGCTCAGATGGCCCTTCCGTGGCCTGTCGCCCGGGCCTCTGGGAAGGGGAGCCAGCACTTGGCCCCTGTGCTGTGTCCAGCGAGGGCCCCGGCGTCCCCCGGCGTCCCCGCACTCCCTGGGTGGCTTGGGAGCCCGTGGGGTGGGAGAGGGAGGGGGCTGCCCTATGACCGTGCCTCTGCCGGCCCTGAGGGGGACCAGGTCCCCAGTGAGTCTACAGCCGCCCTGACCCTCGCCTTTCCTTGCAGCCTACCTGTGTCTGGACTCCGTGCTGGTGGCCGAGGATGGAACTGTGTTTTTCGGGCCACCTCCCGCCAGTGGTGCGTAAGTGGGCCCGCCCGGGGGCTGCGCTCTGGTTCCAACAGCAAAGGCTGAAGGAAAGCTCAGTGGGTTTGGGGTTTTCTCTCTCAGGTGCTTACAACTCGTTATTTCTGGCTCCCGAGGTCGCAGAGCAGAAGCTGACGACTGAAAAGGTACCTGGGCCCTCCCCACCCCTTCCCGTGGCCCCCTGGCCCCCTCCGTGGTGCCCACGCCCTCTGTCCAGAGACCCTGAGAGGGGGAGGGGGTGGGGAGAGGATGGGCCCGGCATCAGGACTCAGCGGAGTCAAGGCGACCCGCCCCCCCCGACGCAGGCCCCGCGTCCAGAGCCCGGCCCTGCAGGGGCCTCCCGGAGGGTGACAGGGCTATCATCTGAGCCTGGCCTTCAGCTCCAGGCAGTGTTCACAAGACCCCACGGCTGAACTTTCAGGGATGTTTGCCAGATGCTTGTCAAACAGCCGTTATTAAAAATTCAATTGTACAGACTAAAATCAAGTAAATTATATTCAGAACCAAGGTAGAACTTCCACTTTCTGGAACGTGGGGGAGACGTAAGTTCCCTGCCCCCCAACAAAGCACGCCATTCTGAAAGCTGGCGTGTGAGGACAGAAAGGCCAGGGCCCTGGGCCCGGGGAGCGACGGTCCTAAGAGTCCCGGGTGTCCTTCCTGCCTCACACGTGGAGGATGAGGAAGCACATCTGGGAAACACCAGCAGACACAGCAGAAGCCCGTGGAAGCCCGCATGCTGCAGCCGGAGCACCAGGACAAAGGGAGGGCGGCCCACCCAGGCCAGGTGCTGTCGGAAAAGGCTGAGCATCCAGCCTGTGACGAGGACCCCTGCCCACCAGTGAGACGTGCCCCTCCCGGGGTGGGAGTGTCAGTCAGAGGAGGCCTCAGGAAGAGTTGGGACTTTCACCATCACCCAGCGGTAACAAGGCAACCTCCCCTCAAAAAAAAAAAGAAATCACTAAAAATGAAATACTTAGATGTAAGTCTAACAAAGCATGTGCAGGACTCGTAGGCTGAAAACTAAAAAAGAGGTAAAGTCTCAACTCAGTTATCTAAGCACCCACCTCAAAAACCAACAAAAAGAAGAGTGAAATAGACCCAAAGCAGAAAGAAGGAAACAGTGAAGCTGAGAGCAGGACTCAATGAAATGAAAACAGAAAAACAGTAGAGAAAACCAATGAAATGAAGGGCTGGTTCTTGGAAGAGACCAATAATATTAACAAACTTCTAGCAAAACTGACAAAGCAAAAAGAGAAGGAAGACACAAATTACCAGTGTCAGGAATGACTCAGGGGACATCCCTGCAGACCCTGCAGACATCAAAAGGATAATGGAATACCCCAAACAACTCCCCACACATAAATTCAATGACTTAGATGAAATGGACCAAATCTTTAAAAAACATAAACTGCAACTCACCCAAGGTGAAACAAACCTTTGAATAGCTCCATAACTGTTGAGGAGATTGAATTTGTAATTTTTAAACTCTCAAAAATAAACCTTTAGGCCAAGATGTTTTCACTGGGGTGGTATACCAAATGTTTAAAGAAGAACTAATACCAATTCTACACAGTCTTTTCCAGAAAACAGAAGTGAACACTTCCCAATCCATTTGATGAAGCCTAATATTACCCCGATACCAAAACCAGACAAAGATAGTACAAAAAATATGTATATAGGTCAATATCCCTCATGAATATAAAGGCAAAAATCCATAACAAAATATATGCAAATAGAATTCACTAAGATATAAAAACAATTATACACCATAAACAAGTGGGGGTTATTCCAGGGACATAAGGCTGGTTCAGTATTTGAAAACCAATCAATATAGTCCAACATATTAACCAGCTAAAGAAGAAAAATCCCATGATCACATTAATTGATGCAGAAAAAGCATTTGACAAAATTTAACACCCATTAAAAAAAAAACTCAGAAAAATAGAAATAGAAGAAACTTCCTCAACTTAATAAAGATCATCTACCAAAAAAACTGTACAGTTAACATCATACTTAGTGGAAAGACTAAATGCTTTCCCCCTAAGATCAAGAACAAAGCAAGGATGCCCACTCTCACCACCCTATTCAACATTGTACTGGAAGTTCTAGCCACTACAATAAGGCAAGAAAAGCAGGTATAAAGCATAAAGACCAGGAAAGAAGAAATAATACTGTTTGCAGACGACATAACTGTCGACATAGAAAATTCCAAGGAATTCCAAAGAATCTACCAAAAAAAAGCCTCCCAGAACTTAGAATTGATTTTTGAAAGGTCACAGGATATAAGATAAACATTCAAAAATCAACTGTATTTCTATATACTAGCAATGAACATGTGGACACCAAAATTAAAAACACAGTACATTTACAATCACTCCCCCCAAAAATGAAATACTTAGATGTGAATCTAACAAAGCATGTACAGAATTTATATGCTAAAGACTACAAAAGGCTGATGAAAAAAATATATCAAAGAAAATCTTCGGAATGGAGGGCTAGGCAAAGAGCTTTTAGACTTGACACCAAAAGCACTATCCATAAAGTTTTCCACAAAAGGAAAAATGGATAAATTGAACTTCATCAAAATTTAAAACTGGCCAAGTGGCATTTATTCCACGTATGGTTGGCTGACTCAACAATTGAAAGTCAATGTAATACATCACATGGACTAAAGAAGAAAAATCATAACAATAGATGCTAAGCTTTTGACAAAATTTAGCACCCATTCATAATAAAAACGCTCAGCAAACTAGGAATAGAGGGAAATTTCCTCAACTTGATAAAGAATATCTACAAAAAAGCCAACAGGTAGCATAAGTAATGGTGAGAAACTAGATGCTTTCCCCCTAAGATTGGGAAAAAGGCAAGAATGTCCCCTCTCATCACTCCTATTCAACATCGTACTGGAAGTCCTAGCTAACACAGTAAGACAAGAAAAGAAAAGAAAATGGATGTAGATTGAGAAGGAAGAAATAAGACTGTCTTTGTTCACAGGTGACATGATTGTCTAAGTAGGAAATCCCAAAGAATCAACAGAAATCTCCTGGAACTAATAAGCAGTTGTAGCAAGATTGCAGATAGAAGATTAAAATACAAATGTCAATTGCTTTCCTGTTTACCAGCAATGAACAATTGGAATTTGAAATTAAAAATACAATACCAGAGCTTCCCTGGTGGCGCAGTGGTTAAGAATCCGCCTGCCAATGCAGGGGATATGGGTTCGAGCCCTGGTCCGGGAAGATCCCACATGCCGTGGAGCAACTAAGCCCGTGTGCCACAACTACTAAGCCTGCGCTCTAGAACCCGCGAGACACAACTACTGAGCCCGCGTGCTATAACTACTGAAGCCCGCGCGCCTAGAGCCTGTGCTCTGCAACGAGAGAAGCCACTGCAATGAGAAACCCATGCACCACATCGAAGAGTAGTCCCTGCTCACCGCAACTAGAGAAAGCCCACGCACAGCAACGAAGACCCAATGCAGCCGAAAATAAATAAATAAATAAATTTTTAAAAATAATAATAAAAAGTAAAAATAAAAATAATAATAATACAATACTAGGGACTTCCCTGCTGGTCCAGTGGTAAAGAATCTGCCTTCCAATGCAGGGGACACAAGTTCGATCCCTGGTCGGGGAACTAAGATCCCACATACCCCGGGGCAACTAATCCCGTGCACCACAGCTACTCAGCTCGCACGCCTCAACTAGAGCCTGCGTGCTGCAAACTACTGAGCCCACGTGCCCTGGAGCCCGCGCGCCACAACTGGAGAGAAAAAAACCCGCACACCACAACTAGCAAGAAGCCCACGCACAGAAATGAAAGGTTCCGCGTACCACAGCCAGCAAGAAGCCCACACACAGAAATGAAAGATCCCGCGTGCCATAACTAAGACCAGACAGCCATTTAAAAAATAATTAATTAATTAGTTATTTTTTAAAAATACCATTTATGTTAGCACCAAAAAAATTACTTATGTATAAAATTTAAGAAAAGGTGTATAAGATCCATATGAGGAAAACTGTAAAATTCTGATGAAAGAAACCAAAAAGGATCTAAATAAATGGAGAGATAGTCCATGTTCATGGATTGGAAGACTCAATATTTTTAAGATGTCAGTTCTTCCCAATTTGATCTATAGATTCAATGCAATTTCAATGAAAATCCCAGCCAGTTATTTTGTTGATATCAACGAACTGATTCTTAGGTTTTTATGTAGAGGCAAAAGACCCAGCATAGCCAACACAATATTGAAGGAGAAGAGCAAAGTCAGAGGACTGACACTACCCAGTTCTAAAACTTACTGTAAGCCACAGTAATCAAGTGTGGTTTCGGCAAAAGAAAAGACGAAAAATAAATGGAACAAAGTAGCCCAGAAATAAACCCACACAAATACAGTTAACTGGTCTTTGACAGAGGAGCAAAGGCAATCGTTGGAGAAAGGACGGTCTGCTCAACAAGTGGTGCTTTAATAACAGGACATCCACAGGCCAAAAAAACCCTTTACACAGACCTTGTTGCACTTTTCACAAAAATTAACTCAAAATGAAACATAGGCCTAAAAGTAAATTCAAAGCTATAAAACTTCTAGAAAATAACATCGGAGAAAATCTAGGCAATGAGTTTTCAGATACCACACCAGAAGCATGATCTATGAAGAAACAATCGATATTAGCTTTCATTAAAATTAAATGCTTAATTTTAATGCTGTGCTCTGTAAAAGACACGGTTAAGAGAATGAGAAGACAAGCCACAGATGGGAGAAATATTTGCAAAACACGTATCTGATAAAGGACTTGTATCCCAAATATGCCAAAAGCTCTTAGAAGTGAACGGTAAGAAAACAGATAACCCAATTAAAAAGTGGGCAAAAGATCTGAACAGACACCTCACCAAAGAAGGTATCAGATGGCACATAAGCACGTGGAAGGTATTCCATTTCATATGGCATTCGGGAAATGCAAATTAAAACCATGAGCTACCACTACCCACTTATTAGAAAGGCTAAAATCCCAAACACTGACAATACCAAATGCTAGCAAGGATGTGGAGTGACAGGAACCCTCATCCACTGCTGAGGGGGATGCAAGATGGTGCAGCCCTTAGGAAGACAGTTTGCTGGTTTCCTACAAAACTAAACGTGCAACGACCATACAACCCAGAAATTGCACTCATAAGACATTTTTCCTAGAGAAATGAAACTTATGTTCACACAAAGTCCTGGACACGAATGTTTATGGCAATTTTATGTGCAGTAGCTACAACCTGGAAACAACTCAGATGTCTTTCAGTGGGTGGCACGTCCACACCGCAGAGCAGCAGTGAGAGGAGCGGAGTGTTGATGAGACGACCACCGGATGATGGGGCCGAGAGAAAAGGCAGCCCCGAAAGGTTGCATACCGCCTGCTTCCATTTATGTGAAGTGATGAAATTAAGAAACGGAGAACAGATGGGTAGTTGCCAGCGACTAAGTTGGGAGGGGACAGGCCGGATCCTGGTGATGGAAATGTCCTGCATCTCCCAGCGTCCACGCCAGGGAGCAGGTTGTGATACCACACTACAGCCTTGTAAGACGTCACTGCGGTGGGGAGCTGGGTGAAAGGTACATGGGGTCCCTCTGGATTATTTCCTACAACTGTATGTGAATCTGCAATTATCTCAAAGTAAAAAGCTTAATTTTTTTAAAGATTGATAAATACTCAAAACTAAGAATTTCCTAATGACTTGCTATAGTGACTGTTATCTGTGCTCTTGGGTGGGAGCCCTATAGGAAGGGCCCCCCCCCCCATCTCTCCCCCTCCCCTGCTCACTGGCACCACCTTGGCAGCTTGGAGCTGGCCATGCGGGAGTCTTCACACCGTGGAAATCAGCAAATGCTGAACTCAGGGCTTGATTCGTTGTTTTGTCAATTGACTAGACTTGACGTAATGGAGGAAACATGAAGAACACGATTAAACTGAAAAGCGTGTCAGGTCTGTACAAAAGCTCTGGGAAATACTCCTTTGGGGATTCAGCCACTGTTTCCTGACTCAGCACAGATGTCAGCTGTGTCTCTGGTTTCACTTTCTTTCACTTTTCGAGAGAAACAAAGGTATCAGCCACGTGTATGTCGGAACCACGTGTTGGTCACAGGTCGCAGATACAGGAGTGGGGTAAAAATCGGGGAAAGCATTCGGGGAGAAGCAGTTGACTCCATGGAACTTACAGAGAAGAGTATCGCCCTCTTCGCCCTCTTCGTTATTATTTTCAAGTGCGTGCGACACATCCTTTTTATCAGCAAATTTTAGAATAAACCTCTTTGTATACCAAGAGGCCTGGGTTTTTGTTCAGAGAGCCTGTCCTTAGCCATTTAGCAGCACAGCACGGTTTCTGGGGGACTCCTGGCCTCGGGCTCCCTGAGGTGCCACCTTCGCCCTCGTGGAGAGAGAGCTGGGAAGGTCCAGCAGGGCCCCAGGTGGTCCTGGTCCCGCTGAGACTTAAAGGCCTGTGGGTACTTGTTAACCATGCAGATTCCCAGGCCAGCCCCCCGGGTTCTGGCTCAGGGTCTGCGGTGGGGCCTCCAGGTTCTGTGGAAGCTCCCAGCCCTGGGGGACGGTGCCTGGGTGCTCCCTTGGCAGGGCCCGAGCGGGGGCAGGTCTGCTGAGCCAGCCGGCCGTCCCCCCTCCTCCACCCAGGCGTCTGTGTACTGCGTGGCCGCGATCCTGTGGACAGCAGCCAAGTTCAGCATCCCCCGAGACCACAAGCTGGCCCTGCCACGCAGGCTCAAGACCCTCCTCCTGCACATGGCCAGACGCAGCGCCCAGGAGCGGCCATCCGCGGCCGAGGCCGTCGAGGTAACTGTGCCGCGGGGGGCCCCAGCTCAAGGTCCAGGGCCCGGGACGTGGGTTCTTGTTTCTGGGGCAGGTGAGTGCTGTTGGACGGGGAAGGGCATGGCTTCATTTGTGGACGGGCGGCGAGGGGTCTCTGCTGCTCAACACCGGCCTTCCCCCCAGATGGTCCTGTGTCCCCAGTGCATCCACCGGCCGGAGAGTGGCTGGGGATGTCCTGGACCCGAGCGCCGACCCCTGACCCCTGACCCGCTGCAGCGCGTCCCCCACATGCCCGACTTGCCCGCACTCCTCTGAGGGTCCTCCAGGCTGGGTCAGGGGGAGCCTCATCGTTCCGTGGCTTCCCAGCTCAGGACAGCCAGGAAGGACAGCTAGAGACTCTGAATTTCATCCCAGGCCCCCGAGGCCGGGGTGCACTTGGCTCTCCCCAAGAAGGGGTGCCACGGGGTCCTCCTGGAGAGAAGCCCCCGGGCCCCCCGGCTGCCACCGCACACTCCCAATGGGCTCCTCTGAGGGAGTGAAGCGGGCCGGTGCCCCAGGCGTGCTGGACGCTGGCCTGTGCTTGCTTTCAGACCTGCAGCAGTTACCTCCTGCACAGAGGCATGGACAGCAGGAAGATCCTAGCCCACCTGAGGGCGTCGACCTGCACGGTAAGCTGGGCACCGCGGAGACCCCGCAGGCCCTTTATCCTACCCTGGGGCCGCGGATCCTTGCTCTTCCTTGTTTACTGAATAGATGCACGGAGACTCTAGGGACGGAAGGCAAATCAGTCTTCATCCTCCTGACGTAACTTTCCTTGGCTCGTTCACCGCGAACGAGCTCACAGAGCGGCCCCTCCCGCAGGCCCACAGCCTGGTCTCTGTTGACCCCTGGCACGTGCGGGCGGGGGCGCGCCTTGGGGGTCCCGCGGAGGGACCCTCGGTGCCTGTCGGCATCCTGCCGTGCTGACCGGCCGGGGCCCCGTCGGGCAGTGACAGGGTCCCTCGGATGCAGACAGGAGCACACAGCAACTTTGGGGAGGGCGGCTTCTGGCGGTCTTCCCGCGCCCCAGGGGCTCCCGCTCCAGAGAAACAGGCCTGCGAGTCAGCACAGGTGGGGGGCTCGCGCCGCGGGGGCCTGCTCTGCACCCCCGGGGCCTCGCGCCCGTCTCGACCGGGAGCTGTCCGTGTCCTCTGCCCCAGGTTTGCCAGGAGGAAGAGGCCATCGGTCTGCAAAACGCTTTCTCGGTGGTTGAACTGAGCCCCAGCACAGCAGCTGCGCCCAGGCCCGGCTCAGGTGGGCCGGGACCGGCCCGTCCCCACCGCCCCTGCCCTGCAGGCCCCTCGCCCCGCACTGCCCCCCGCTGCCGTCCCCCCAGAGGCTGCCTCCGGGAATCCAGCCCCGGGTGGACGCCACCTCCGGACGTGGCTGGGACCACAGGCAGCGTGCCCGCAGCTGGCCCCCGGCTGCCCTGCTCTGGGCTCCCGCCGGCCCCTATGGCCCTGGCCTCTCAGGCCTCGCTCGGGTCAGCCCTCCCGCCTCACCAGCAGCCAGAGCAGGCGACTCGCCTCCACCCCCGTGCCCCGCACCGACCCAGCTCTTGTCTTGCCCTGTCTGTGCCTCAGTGGCACCCACCCGCCCCCTGCTGCCTACGAAGACCCTTCCCCACAGGCCCATCCAAGCCTCCGGTCTGTGGCTGGGTCTTCCGGCCTCTTCCATCACTCCAGCCCCCTGCCGAGCACCGCACCCCCTCCCTCCCTGCTCGGGGCAGCCCTGGACTCCAGGCCCCTCCCTCAGGCCTCTCCCTGGAGTCTCCCTTCCTCCCAGTGCCCCTGAGGCTTCCTGGGCCCTTCAAGTCAGCACCCCGCTAAGGCCGGCACCCACTAAGACCAGCACCCGCTAAGGCCAGTACCCGCTAAGGCCGGCACCCACCAAGGCCGGCACCACTACTAAAGCCAGCACCCAGTAAGGCCTGCGCCCACTAAGACCGGTACCAACTAAGGCCAGTACACAACTAAAGCCAGTCCCAACTAAGGCCGGCACCCACCAAGGCCGGCACCACTACTGAGGCCAGTACCCACTAAGGCCGGCACCCACTAAGACCAGCACCCGCTAAGGCCAGTACCGCTAAGTCCAGTACCCGCTAAGGCCAGCATCCACTAAGGCCGGCACCCACTAAGACCGGTACCCACTAAGGCCGGTACCCGCTAAGGCCAGTACCCGCTAAGGCCGGCACCCACTAAGGCCGGCACCCGCTAAGGCCGGCACCCGCTAAGGCCGGCACCCGCTAAGGCCAGCACCCACTAAGGCCGGCACCCACCCTGCTCACCCCGTGTTTGTCTCCAGGCTTCATGCAGACCAGCAGTGACAGCAGGCTGGTGGCCGTGCAGGGGCCGGTGCCCGGTCAACCCTCCTGCCTCCAAGGGGCCACATTGCAGCCAGAGGCGTTCACCTCCCCGGCCACTCACTTCAGGCCCATCGTCCTTGCTGCCAACGCCGGTGTCGCCAGGTGAGTGTCCCCACCCAGGGGCTGCCGGGCTGCCGGCCCCCCTGAACACTCTCTCCTCTCTGCTCGCAGGGGCACGCTCGCCCTGACCTCGGGGCCGGCTGAGAGGCCTGAGGAGAGGAGAGGCCATCTGGACGGGGAGGGTGATGAGGCCCACGGAGTGGCCACCGGCCTGAAGACGCCTGACCAGCCAGCACCCGGTTCCCCAGAGCCCCTCAGAGAGTCAACGCCAAGAGACTCAGCCCAGGGCTGCCCCAGCCCCCCAGCCCCTGCCCCGGCCAGCCCGCCGGAAGGGGCTTCACTGGTGTTGCCCAAATCTCCAGCCCCGGCCCCGCCCATGACAACACAGATGCCACCCCCGGAGCGAGGGCCGAAGGAACCCATCCCAACCGCAGATGCCTGTGGAGGCCTCGGGCCCCGCCCCCCCGGGCCCACCGCAGCCCCACACAGTCCTTGCCACCCAGCCAAGCCGCCCAGGAGCAGGGCCACCCAGGGCCCAGGCCAGGAGCCCGAGGGCCCCCCGTCAGCCCCGCGGAGCCCCTCGCCAGCCACAGGGAGTCCCGACGGCCCCAGGGGAGCCCCTGCCAGGGAGTGGGGTGACCAGGCCCCAGAAGGTCACCCCGAGTGGCCCTACCCAGCAGACCACAAGATCTGTCCGTCCAGCGTGGATGCCTCGCCCCTCCCACAGGGGACAGCCTGCCCATCGCTGCAGGAGGCCACACGCCTCATCCAGGAAGAGTTTGCCTTTGACGGCTACCTGGACCACGGGCTGGAGGCTCTGATCATGGGTACCACGGGGCCACGGGGGCCCAAGGACCAGGGACGGGCCCAGGGGGGAGCCGTGCACTGGGGGAGGTCACCACAGGAGGGCCCCCCACCTGCCCGTCTCTGCACAAAGGGCAGAGCCCCCAGGGGCCGGCGCAGAGGAAACCAGCTGCACCCCGCCCCCCGCCGTACTCTCCGCCCCCGCCAGCTCCCGAGACCAGGGCAACCCAGAAAAGCACTCATACATTTTAACTCACCCCCGTGGGTTTTTTTGCAAACTCAGGGGAGTATATTTACGCCTTGAAAGACCTCACCTATGCCACTTTCTGTGGGGCCATATCGGAGAAGTTCTGTGACCTCTACTGGGGGGAGAGGTTGCTGCAGAATCTTTTCAGAGTGGTGAACGGGAGGACGTCGCCCTCCGAGAAGTAAGAGCCCCTCCTCGCGGCCTCCCCACCCACGCTGTGCGCCCTCCCCAGAGCGGCCGCCTGCTGGGCCCCTCTTTCCTGGTCCCAGGCCCACTCTGCTTCCAAAGCTCTCCCTTCAGGCAAGCGCTCCTCTTGGCAGGAAGGGGGCTTGTGGGGTCACAGGGCGCGGAAGTCACGTCCGCCTCCCTGGGACCAGCTCAGGAGGCAGAGCAACGGAGCCCAGAGTCCGGGTTTGGCTGGGGGGAGGCCCCTGCAGGGACCAGCGTCTGCCCCCTCTGTCCAGCTCCCCTCATGGCGGTAGAAGATGAGGTGACAGCTCAGGAGGGAGGGGGGCAGGCACCTTCCCTCTCCTGCCCCCTCCCCCAGCCCTCTTGGGCCCCACCCTTCACAGGACATGCCCGGGCGCCTCAGTGCCAGGCCTGGCCCAGCCCCTCCCGAGGGCCATG
The DNA here is from genome assembly GCF_002837175.3 of Physeter macrocephalus. Taxonomy (NCBI): domain Eukaryota; kingdom Metazoa; phylum Chordata; class Mammalia; order Artiodactyla; family Physeteridae; genus Physeter; species Physeter macrocephalus. The sequence continues at coordinate 84,486,534 of NC_041233.1, forward strand.
TTGCAGGGGGGGCGGGACCTGTGCCTGGAGTGGTCCAGCGCCCTGACGCCGAGCTCACGGCAGCCCCGTCCCCGCTCCCTCCTGGTCCCCAGCACCCCACCCAGAGGCGGCGAACACCCTGCTCTCCGCCCCAGGCAAGCCCCGCATTTCCACATCACTGGGGGAGCCATCGAAGGACCCCAAGAGACGGACGCCCAGAAAGTGCTCTGCTAAAGGGCCCGTGTCTGGGACGTCTGTGGCCTGTGGCCAGGCTGTCCTGGAGGTCTGGGCGGGGCCTCGGTCACCGACACCCCCGCTTCGCTCCCAGGGGACGCCTCTAGTAAGCCTGAGGGAGGGTCCCGGGGGTGCCTGCAGCGTCCTCTGTTCTGATGGCAGCACTTCCGAGGAGGCTGGGTCACAGCCCGGGTGCGGCGGTGGGACCAGCGCTCCGAGCACCGGCTCGCCGTCCAGCAAAAGGCCCTCACATCTCGGAGCGGGTGAGACAGAGGGCTGTGGGTTGAGCGCCTCCACAGCTGGATCTTCTCCACCCTTGGGGCCAGGTTACCCTGTGTCTCTCCAGGGTCCCAAGGGCAGGGCCCGTCCTCCTCTGGGGGGTCTGTACTGCGAAGGGGGACATTCTCCCCAGGCCCCCAGGTGGGCAGCAAGGGCAAGGGCTGGGGCCAGCAGCGTGGTGATGGGGGGTTCTGCATTCTTTCTTGGAAATGTGCCATTTAAAGACCCTGAGGCGTGTCTTCCTAGATCCATAGCCAGGACTCCCTGATAACTGAAATCTTTGTAATTTCCCCAAATCCGGTCTGAGTGGGACATGGCTTTGGGGGGCAGGTCCTTTAGGTTGTGTGACTCCAGTCACACACAGGATGGCAGTGAGAGCCCCCCGTACCGTGTGCATGCTTGGGAAATTGGAAAGCAAAATGGAGATGCCCAGAGAACAGCTCATGACCAGCTGGGACCCTTGGTTCCTGGGGGACTCTCTGCTTTGTCTGTTTACGGACAGTTCAAAGTTCCCTCGGGTCTCTGCCACAACTCTGCCCTGCATGGCAGCCCATTTGGGAGGGGACCGAGGCGACCCCTACCCTGAGGACCCTTTGCGGCTCCTCTGGAGTGGAGGTGGGGCCACCTGGCCATCCCGAGGGGCCTCCTGCCCCCTACTCAGGACCTGTCACCTCTCTGTAATCAGGGGCGGATTCTCCCCTGGGAACCCACGTTGCCGCGTGTGACCTGCCCCCCCACTCCTCTGTCCAGGGAAGGAGAAGCCGAGCGTGGACTCAGACGAGCTCCCACGGAGCAACTTTGAGATGGGGTTTCGGCCTCAGAAGTCGGTAAAAGCCGCGAGGGACCAGCAGCCCCAGGCAGGAGAGGCCCGGCAGCAGGGCGGGAGCCTGGCTGGGGACTCCGAGGCAGTGGACCGGCTAGCCCGGCCCCTGCAGGGCGGCCCGTCCGTGAGCCCAGGCCCAGGAGGCTTGCAGAGCTGCAGCCCCGGCTGGTGCAGCGCCTTCTACGAGGCCGACTGCTTCAGCGCCGACGTGCACCGCTATGTGAAGGAGCTGGCGAGGCAGAAGGCCGCCGGGTGCCCCGCCGCCAGTGCCCAGAGCCCGGTGAGTCCCGGGCTCCTGTCCACCGCTGGAGGGGAGGGTGCTCGGCCCCAGGGCGCCGTGGGGCGCGAGGACGGGTTCACGCTGGAGCTCCCGGGTACCTCGGGTGACAGAAGGGCCCCCGTGTCCCCCACCCCTGGTGCCCGTCGGTCACCGGCAGCCACCACGCTGGTCTGGGCCCCTCCCTGCGTGTCCTCCCAGGGGGGCTGTGCTCATCTGCATGCGTCCCCCACATCTGGGAAAGGAAATGGCTTTTCTCTCTTTCGGCTCTTGGCCACCAGGGGACGTTGGGCAGGAGGTTACCTCACCCTGGTGACCACAGTCGGGTTTGGGCATCAGGGTCAACCCTCAGGCAGCATCACGAGATGAAAAGCAGCACAGAAGCACCTGGCCCGTGGCGGTCAACTCGGGCCAGGCCCCCAGGGGCGTCTCTGGTGGGCAGCGCACTCTGCGTGCCGCCCCGGCTCGGGTAGCCTGGGCTCCTCCCGGGTCAGCAGGGCGAGGGGACGCCCTAGGCTGGAGAGTGTCCAGGCCTGGCCAGCCCGTGTGCAGGGCAGCCCCACAGAATTCTGCACCCAAGGTCGCTGCCCGTGCCATTGGGGGTCTGCCCTCCAGTGACCAGGACCCCTGACCTGGACTGCAGCCCCACTCCTGAGTGGCCAAGAACTCAGGCCTGACCTGGGCTGCATCCTTCCTCCCGTGACCAGGGGCTCCCACTTGGGCCACAGCCACGTGGGGCCCGGGCCCCAGGGTAGCAGACAGGAGGGAGCTGTCAGTGGCCTGGCGTCCCGTTCCTGCCCCCACCCTCACCAGCTGCAGCCTCCGAGCCGTGAGCCCCAGGAGCTGCATCTCCACTCGTTTCAGCGCCGTCCGAACCTTCTCGCTTGGTCACTCAGTCCCAAGCTAGAAAGAGACCTGCATGCCTCGGGCCTGGAGCGCCGGGCACAGGCCTGTGCTCCTGGGAAACGTGCCGCTCCCTCCGGGTTTCCTTAAAGCCGGGCCCTGAATGTACTTGGCCTCGTGCATTGGGGGAGTGGGGGGCTGCGAGGACTCAGGCCTCCCATGGGGACTGGTGAGGAGGACGGCTGGCACGGCAGACGTCCACCAAACACCCTGGCCCACCCGTGCGGCATCCAGGTTGGGGAAGCCCGATGTCTCTGTGTCAGAGTCCGGAGCTCTGACCAGGAGAGGGTGGCCCCCGGCCCCCTTACCGACCCACGAGCCCCGGTCTCCCTCCTCCCGCTTCAGTGCCCTTTCTTTGTTGTGCATTTGTGCACAGTGCGGCTCACTCAGAGTTACTAAGTGTCCTGGTCCCCGTCCCCAGCAGCCTTGCGCAGAGAGTGCCAGTGCGGCAGGGTGCCACTGTTCCACCTGCTGTCACAGAGAAGGAGGCTGGGGAGGCGGTGGGGGCGGGGGGGGCAGTTAAGGGACTCTCAAGGCCGATGAGAGGCCAGAGTGCAGCATCAGTGATGGGGCGGCACTCACGACAACCCCAAAACGAGTGCAGGCCTCGTAACCGAGTATGGAGCAGGTCCCCCCAAAATGGAGCCGCTCTGACATTGAAGGCTCATGAGGAGCCTGGGGTCTTGGCTGGCATGAAGGGGTCCATGGGCACAGCGTTTGCTGTGAGGTGGTTATGAGAGGTGGGGGAGAACCTAATGTGCACCATAGAGCTCCTAGTTCTGTCAGCTGAGAGAGCCTGGAAGCAGTGACACCCCAGCAGCAGTGAGCACACCTAGTGCCCAGTTCTTGGTTTCTAATACTATTCTCAAACAAAGGAACCAGGGCTCCTTGGAGAAATGGCTGATCTGGGGACTGGGACAAAAAAAAAAACAGGAGCCGGGAGCATCTCTGGTGCCAGAAAGTAAGGAAATGATCCAGAAGACAACGAAGAGGGTGTGTCAGAGGCCACAGGGACCAGCTGGAGGAGTGGGAGCTATGAAAGAACTAACGCGGCCTTGGGCTCTGACTCCAGGCGTGGGCCACCCACGCCTCCGTGCTGGTACAGACGGCTGAGTTAAAGAGGGAGAGACGGCCCTTCTTACAGAGAGAAAATCCCATCTAGAATTTCACGTGGGATCTCAAGTGGACCCCAACAGCCAAAATAATCGTGAAAAGGAACAAAGCTGGAGGATTCACACTTCTGATTTCAAAACTTATTGCAAAGCTACTGTAACCAAAGCAGTGTGGGACAGGCACAGAGACAGACGTATAGACCAACGAAATAGAAAGAGAGCCCAGGAATAAACTATCACACATAGGGTTTCCCTGGTGGCGCAGTGGTTGAGGGTCTGCCTGCCGACGCAGGGGACATGGGTTCGTGCCCCGGTCCGGGAAGATCCCACATGCCGCGGAGCGGCTGGGCCC